>NW_026652285.1:44291149-44465908 GCF_009828535.3 Hylobates moloch
AGGCAGAGACTAATAACAATAGCTAATAATAAAATAGAAGAATTATAACAACATACTATAATAAAAGTTAATGTGAAAAAAAAAAAAAGAAAATGTAGTATATGTACACAATGGAATACTATTCAACCGCAAAAAAGAAGGAAATTCTGTCATTTGTGACAACATATATGAAAGTGGATAAATTATTATTATTATTATTATTGAGATGGAGTCTTGCTCTGTCACCAGGCTGGAGTGCAGTGGCGCCATCTTGGCTCACTGCAACGTCCGCCTCACGGATTCAAGTGATTCTCCTGCCTCAGCCTCCTGAGTAGCTGGGACTGCAGGTGCCCACCACCACACCCAGCTAATTTTTGTATTTTTAGTAGAGACGGGGTTTCACCATGTTGGCCAGGTTGGTCTTGATCTCTTGGCCTTGTGATCCACCCGCCTCATGCTCCCAAAGTTCTGGGATTACAGGCATGAGCCACTGCGTCTGGCTGGATAACATTATTTTAAGTGAGATAAACCAAGCACAGAAAGGTAAATACCATATTATCTCACTTATATGTGGAATCTAAAAACATTGAATTCACAGATGAAAAGAGTAGAATGGTTATTACTAGAGGCTGTGTTGGGAAGATGTTGGTCAAAGAATATAAAATTTCATTTATGTTCAGGAAATCCGCTGTACAACATGGTGACTTAGTCGGCAACAACGTATTACATATTTGAATATTGCTGAGAGATTTTAAGTGCTTTCACCATGGAAAGTTATAAGTATGTGAGTAATGCATATGTTAACTAGCTCAAATTGGCCATTCCACAATGTATACATATTTTAAAACATGATGTACAGGATAGATATAATTATTGTCAATTAAAAATTAAATGATTTTTAAAAAAAGAAATCACTTTGGTTTTATCCAAAATATTATGATCTACCAAAACAGTATTTATTAAAGGTTGAATGCCAAACTACATTAACAAATTGGTCTTGTACGTATTTAGACAGTTTGCATAAGCTTTATGTGTACATGATAAGATCAAACGTAATGCAATCTCTAAAGTACAGAGGTGGTAAGGGCAAGGACAGAAAAGAAAGAGGGTGGAATAAAAAAAATGAAGATGAAAGGAAAGAAGACAAAGGGTCCCTTCTTACCTTTCATCCAGATGAGAATGGCTAAAATTTTCCAAATATCAAAAGAAATCCCCTACCTGTTTCATAGACAGCTTTGATTCCAGCAAAGCCACACCCAGTTTTGGACTCTGCCTATTTCTGTAGCCACGCAGCCATTTTCTTCTCTTAACTAGCCCAACTTAGCCACAAAGGTATTTTGTCTAAGTCCCCATAGCTACCACTAATCTATTACTGGATTGACTTTAAGCAAACATGACCAGAACCTACCATTGTGACCATCTCTAATCATTTCTGCATTCCCAGTGCCTCATGTCTAAACTCTCTAAACCATCTTGCTTCCATAAATGTTGAAGATTTTTAAAAACATTTTTACTAATTTTTGCAATGCTCATTTTTAAAAAATGCTAAATGGTTAGTCAATAATTAGGAGTTTCCTGTACTAAGAAACAAAAGTAAACAAAAATTTTAAAAGAATGCTTTAAATCCACTTGGAAAAATCTTTTACAAGATCGTGATTCACATAATACCCATTGGCTGGCCAGGCATCCCACCATCCTGCCCACATTTGCAGACACCAGCCACCTCGTCATAATCCGTTCCTTCATCAATCCTGTTAACACACCTCTACTAAAACAATTTATTAACATAAAACATCAGTTAGTATAAAAGACATAATGCTATACACAAATGGAAGGTAAAGAGGAGACAAAACCTTCAATAAAATATTATTTTGCCTGATGATGTTGAAGTATATTCTGGTTTAATTTCTTGCGTCTTTTTTGAACTACATTTTTAAACCTGAGCAAAAACATACCTTTGCCACCCATTAAATGTAAATTTATAGTTCTTGTAACCTTGGGCAAGTCTTTTATTCTGTGCCAGCATCCATCCTACTACGTGTAAAATGATGGGTTTCTATATGCTCATTTTAGCTGTAAAACTCTATAAGGTTATTATTGAGTAAATTCATAATCTGAATCTCTTTTCTCTTGGAAGAAAGCCAACTCTGCAGCTTCTTATGGACAGCTGTTGCCAAAATTATCTTGTTTTCAAAAATGAATCATCTACAGCCAACCAAGAGTGGGTGGTTAAATCAAAAGAAAAAAAATCAATTTATTGCTTCTCCTTTGATCTGCTTCCAATATCTGAGATATGACATATTCAATAAGGATTTCAGCCCATCTGAAGGCCATTCTGTCTCTTTTCTCCTTTATTCAGAAGGATGGTGGCCATGAAAGCAGAAAAGAGAGAAAGTAAGAAGTAATCTTCAAAGTTACAAATGCTCAACATTTGATTGGAGAGCATCTTTTTAAGGAGGAAATTGAGTTGGAATTCCAATGCAGTTTCTGGGGATAACGTTTTCATGGCTGAAGTCACTGTGTATTAATGAGTAAACATAGCCTCGCCTCTGATTTCATTATAGTCCTAACTTTCTCGCGCTGTCCCTCTCTCGACAGTAGTGTGTCCATTTACCACTAGAGAAGAACTACTCTTTTTCTTAGCACCAACTATGTTACAGGTGCGAGGCACATAGGATTGAAGAACACTGATGATAAAGGATCACCCAGACTGGTACATAAGGAGAATGGTATACAAACAATTTAATAAAATGTGATGAGAACTCCAAGAGAGAGCTCCATACCAGGGGGTATAGAGGGAAAAAAAGATTCCTTGGGTGTGTGAGAGGAAGCTTTAAAAAGGTGATATTTGAACCTCATCTTCAGGGGTGAAGAGGACTTCAAGTAGACAAGCTAAGGGAAAGGATTTCAGGTAGGGAGGAATGCATGAGAGTCATGACAGTATGCCTGACATGGGATCTAGATACAGTTTGATGGGGCCAAAACAAAAGGTATGTGCAAGAACAGATGCCATGTGCGAGGCTAGGGTGATAGCAGGAGGCCCTTGCAAGGCACGTTAAAAAATTTGTGCTATGACTTATAAGTTGATATGAAATTTGAAGGTTTAGAGAGGCAAATAAAATAGTATTTTACAAAGTGTATTCCAGAGCAAACCAATTCTCTCTGTACCCTTGCAAAAAAAAAATATATATATATATATATATACACACACACACACACACACGCGCATGCACACACACACATGTAAGTAAAATTTAGGAAAAGTTGTGTATTATAACATCTTGGATATTCATAATGTATAAATCCTAAACATTCTGATAAATCTTATAATTAAGAAACCCTAACATGGTTAAGGCAGCATTTCTCAAATTTTTTTTGAAACGGAGTCTCCTTCTGTCGCCCAGGCTGGAGTGCAGTGGCAGGATCTCAGCTCACTGCAAGCTCCCCCTACTGGGTTCACACCATTCTCCTGCCTCAGCCTCCCAAGTAGCTGGGACTACAAGGCGCCTGCCACCTTGCACGACTAATTTTTTGTGTATTTTTAGTAGAGATGGGGTTTCACTGTGTTAGCCATCAAATGTACCATCTTTAACATGTGCAGAATGAGTGTTTGCAGAGCGCTCTGGGAAATATCTAGTCGTATAAAGTAAATTTGCATGAGTAGAAGAGTTGCTTTAAAGCTATCCTTCTAAAGTAATGTAGCAGATGGACGAGAGGAGAAACCCATTAGGAAAGGGCTGTAATAGTACAGATAAAGATCATGAGGCCTTAAATTGATAGGAAAATGGAAGGGATGGCCTCTTAGATGAAGGATAGGGAAGAGAGTTGAGAGAATATGGTAAATGACTAGATGATAGGTTGGTAGAGTGTACAGAAGAGAGAGAAGATGGATCCCAGGTTGTCAAATAGAGTAACAGTACATTGTGGGATCATTTTTCAGAAAAGGGAAAACAGGAGGAAGAACAGGTTAGGCAAAATACAGCGATTTCAGTGCTGGTGCGATGAGAATCTTCATGCCACGGACCCAATGACTGACCAGTAAAAACTATGTGATAGTAATGGCAAAACATTATATATGAGATATTTTTCAATATAATAGCAAAGCATGGGCCTGATTAAGCTATTTAAGATATGGTTTCTTTACACATTTATATCTACAACTTATATAAAGTGAATTGATTTATACTAGGAGAAATTGTGTATGTATAGCACTTCTGAGGAAAATACCTTCTTAAAACCACTAAACGCAAGTGAATATATCTTTGTACTAAGTCTGTACTTCCAGGTATACTGACTTTTAAAGCTGAGATAGGGTGCTGGTGGGTCTTCTGATAATGTCATCCCACAGTTAATATCCCTCCACTATAGTTGATATTTTGATAACTGTTTTGATATTCATCCAGAAGTCTATTTTCTTCATATTCTAAGAATGAAGTGATATTTACCAGATATGTAAAATGGGGGAACAGAGGTATTTCATCATTACGTGTTAAATTGCATTGTGAGATGATTTTCTTATACTCGTTCAATAAGTATTTATGCCTCAAGAATGCACATCTGAAGGTTTTCACCATCTAAAAGGTATCAGGATTTAACATTTTCTGAGAGCGCATAAAAGGCTAAAATTATGAAAATGAAAATATTCAAAGGCATAAAACTTCATAGGCACATTTTCTAGGTAAATTAAACGTTGCTCATTTATGTACCAGGCTCTTTGCACACACTGGCCCATTTAAGTCTTACCAATAACATTACACAGTGAATGCTGTTATTAACCCCACTTTTCAGATGGGGAAACTTAGGTTAAGTTCATGCTGCCGGGGGCAAAGCTGGGACTTGAACTCAGGCAGCCTGGCTCCAGTATCTGATCTCTTGCGCCAGCTGGACCTGGCCATACTTCCTTTGCACTTGTTCAGCAGTGAACTTTCAAGCTAGTGTCCCCATGAATTCTATTTATTACAGGGAGTACAACCTATCCATCATTTAGATTTTTTTTTAAATTATTGAGAATGAATTATCTCTCGTATCTCATATTATTTTCCTATTTGAAAAATGAATGACTTATATGATAATGATTACTTGGTGTTTACCAAGTAAAGAAAATTGGTGGAATTTTCATTTTGAATTTCTACCCCGTAAAGTAACATTTACTCTTCATTAATATGTCAATATTTTAAAAGATACTAATACATTAAATTCATATGTTCCTGCGTGATTGCTGGCCACTGAGTACTGTGATCATTGCTTTACATGCATTATTACATTTAATCTTTCCAAAATCCAAGGAATATTTTATAAGATAAGAAATCTGAGACCCAAAGGGGTAATAGAATTTTCCTTGGTCTCAGTATCCTGAAAGTTGCCCTCTTAAAAGTTATAGACTACTAATTATATTGGGTATCATGACGAATTTTTACCCTTATTTTTTAAATATTTTAACAAAGCTTTTCTTTTTAAATTATACTTTAAGTTCTGGGATACATGTGCAGAACATGCAGGTTTGTTACATAGGTATACATGTGCCATGGTGGTTTGCTGCACCCATCAACCCGTCATCTACATTAGGTATTTCTTCTAATGCTCTCCCTCCCCTATTCCTTACCCCTCGACAGGCCCTGGTGTGTGTCGTTACCCTCCCCGTGTCCATGTGTCCTCATTGCTCAACTCCCACTTATGAGTGAGAACATGCAGTGTTTGGTTTTCTGTCCCTGTGCTAGTTTGCTGAGAATGATGGTTTCCAGCTTCATCCATGCCCCTGTGAAGGGCATGAACTCATTCTTCTTTATAGCTGCATAATACTCCATAGTGTATACGTGCCACATTTCTTTATCCAGTCTAACATTGATAGGCATTTAGGGCGTTTCCAAGTCTTTGCTATTGTGAATAGCGCTGCAATAAGCATACATGTGCACGTGTCTTTATAGAAGAATAATTTATAATCCTTTGGGTATATACCCAGTAATGGGATTGCTGGGTCAAATGGTATTTCTGATTCTAGATCCTTGAGGAATTGCCACACTGTCTTCCACAATGGTTGAACTAGTTTACACTCCTACAAACAGTGTCAAAGCGTTCCTATTTCTCCACATCCTCTCCTACATCTGTTGTTTCCTGACTTTTTAATGATTGCCATTCTAACTGGCATGAGATGGTATCTCATTGTGGTTTTGATTTGCATTTCTCTAATGACCAGTGATGAGTTTTTTTTTTTCATGTTTCTTGGCTGCGTAAATGTCTTCTTTTGAAAAGTGTTCCTATATTTTGCCCACTTTTTGATGGGGTTGTTTTTTGTAAATTTGTTGGAGTTCTTGTAGATTCTGGATATTAGCCCTTTGTCAGATGGATAGATTGCAAAAATTCTCTTCCATTCTGTAGGCTGGCTATTCATTCTGATGATAATCTCTTATGTTGTGCAGAAGCTCTTTAGTATAATTAGACCCCATTTTTCAATTTTGGCTTTTGTTGCAATTTCTTTTGGTGTTTTAGTCATGAAGTCTTTGCCCATGCCTATGTCCTAAATGGTATTGCCTAGGTTTTCTTCTAGGGTTTTTATGGTTTTATGGTTTTAGGTCTTATGTTTAAGTCTTTAATCCATCCTAATTTTTGTATAAGGTGTAAGGAAGGGATCCAGTTTCAGTTTTCTGAATATGGCTAGGCAGTTTTCCCAACACCATTTATTAAATAGGGAATCCTTTCCCCATTGCTCGTTTTTGTCAGGTTTGTCAAAGATCAGATGGTTGTAGATGTATGATGTTATTTCTGAGGCCTCTGTTCTGTTCCATTGGTCTATATATCTGTTTTGGTACTAGTACCATCCTGTTTTGGCTACTGTAGCCTTGTAGTATACTTTGAAGTCTGGTAGCATGATGCCTCCAGCTTTGTTCTTCTTGCTTAGGATTGTCTCGGCTATGCAGGGTTTTTTGGTTCTGTATGAAATTTAAAGTAGTTTTTTCTAATTCTGTGAAGAAAGTCAGTGGTAGCTTGATGGGAATAGCATTGAATCTATGAATTACTTTGGGCAGTACAGCCATTTTTATGATATTGATTCTTCCTATCCATGAGCATGGAATGTTTTTCCATTTGTTTGTGTCCTCTCTTATTTCCTTGAGCAGTGGTTTACGGTTCTCCTTGAAGAGATCCTTCACATCCCATGTAAGTTGGATTCCTAAGTATTTTATTCTCTTTGAAGCAATTGTAAATGGGAGTTTGCTCATGATTTGGCTCTCTGTCTATTATCGTTGTATAGGCATGCTTGTAATTTTTGCACATTGATTTTGTAACCTGAGACTTTGCTGAAGTTGCTTATCAGCTTAAGGCCTTTTGGGGTTGAGATGATTGGGTTTTCTAAATATATAATCATGTCATCTGCAAACAGAGATAATGTGACTTCCCCTCTTCCTATTTGAATACTCTTTCTTTCTTTCTCTTGTCTGAGTGCCCTGGCCAGAACTTCCAACAGAATGTTGAATAGCAGTGGTGAGAGAGGGCATCCTTGCCTTGTGCCGGTTTTCCAAGGGAATGCTTCCAGTTTTTACTCGTTCAGTATGATATTGGCTGTGGGTTTGTCATGAATAGCTCTTATTATTTTGAGATATGTTCCATCAATACCTAGTTTATTGAGTGTTTTTAGCATGAAGGGGTGTTGAATTTTATCGAAGGCCTTTTCTGCATCTATTAAGATAATCATGTGGTTTTTGTCATTGGTTCTGTTTTTGTGATGGATTATGTTTATTGATTTGCACATGTTGAACCAACCTTGCATCCCAGGGATGAAGCCAACTTGATCATGGTGGACAAGCTTTTTGATGTTTGCCAGTATTTTATTGAGGATTTTCACATCGACGTTCATCAGGGATATTGGCCAGAAATTTTCTTTTTTTGTTGTGTCTCTGCCAGATTTTGGTATCAGAACGATGCTGGCCTCATAAAATGAGTTAGGGAAGAGTCCCTCTTTTTTATTGTTTGGAATAGTTTTAGGAGGAATGGTACCAGCTGCTCTGTGTACCTCTGGTAGAATTCGGCTGTGAATCCATCTGGTCCCAGGCTTTTTTTGGTTGGTAGGCTCTTAATTACTGCCTCAATTTCATAACTTGTTATTTGTCTATTCAGGGATTTGACACCCTTCCTGGAAGGGAGTATGTGTCCAGGAATTTATCCATTTCTTCTAGATTTTCTAGTTTATTCATGTAGAGGTGTTTATAGTATTCTCTGATGGTAGTTTGTATTTCTGTAGGATCAGTGGTGATAACCCCTTTGTCATTTTTTATTACGTCTATTTGATTTTTTCTCTTTTCTTCTTTATTAGTCTGGCTAGTGGTCTGTTTTGTTAATCTTTTCAAAAAACCAGCTCCTTGATTCATTGCTTTTTTTGAAGGGTTTTTCGTGTCTCTATCTTCTTCACTTCTGCTCTTAGTTATTTCTTGCCTTCTGCTAGCTTTTGAATTTGTTTGCTCTTGCTTCTCTAGTTCTTTTCATTGTGATGTTAGGGTGTCAATTTTAAATCTTTCCTGCTTTCTCCTGTGGGCATTTAGTGCTATAAATTTCCCTCTAAACACTGCTTTAGCTGTGTCCCTGAGATTCTGGTACATTGTGTCTTTGTTCTCAGTGGTTTCAAAGAACTTATTTACTTCTGCCTTAATTTTGTTATTTATCCAGTAGTCACTCAGGAGCAGGTTGTTCAGTTTCTATGTAGTTGTGCAGTTTTGAGTGAGTTTCTTAATCCTGAGTTCTAATTTGATTACACTGTGGTCTGAGAGACTGTTATGGTTTCCCTTCTTTTGCATTTGCTGAGGAGTGTTTTACTTCCAATTATGTGGTCAATTTTAGAGTAAGTGCAATGTGGTGCTGACAATAATGTATATTCTGTTGATTTGGGGTGGAGAGTTCTGTAGATGTCTATTAGGTCCACTTGGTCCCGAGCTGAGTTCAAGTCTTGAATATCCTTGTTAATTTTCTGTCTCATTGATCTAATATTGACAATGGGGTGTTAAAGTCTCCCACTATTATTGTATGGGAGTCTAAGTCTCTTTGTAGGTCTCTAAGAACTTGCTTTATGAATCTGGGTGCTCCTGTATTGGGTGCATATATATTTAGGAGTTCGCTCTTCTCGTTGCATTGATCCCTTTACCATTATGTAACGTCCTTTTGGTCTTTTTTGATCTCTGTTGGTTTAAAGTCTGTTTTATCAGAGCCTAGGATTACAATCCCTGCTTTTTTTTTTTTCTTTCCATTTGCTTGGTAAATCTTCTTCCATCCCTTTATTTTGAGCCTATGTGAGTCTTTGCACATGAGATGGGGCTCCTGAATACAGCACACCAATGGGTCTTGACTCTTTATCCAATTTGCCAGTCTGTGTCTTTTAATTGTGGCAGTTAGCCCGTTTACATTTAAAGTTAATATTGTTATGTGTGAATTTGATCCTGTCATTATGATGCTAGCTGGTTATTTTGCCCATTAGTTGCAGTTTCTTCACAGTGTCAATGGTTTTACACTTTGGTTTGTACATTTTGGTTTGTATATTTTTACATTTTGGTTTGTTTTTTCAGTGGCTGGTACCATTTTTTCCTTTCCGTATTTAGTGCTTCCCTCAGGAGCTCTTGTAAGGCAGGCCTGATGGTGACAAAATCTCTAGGCATTTGCTTGTATGTAAAGGATTTTATTTCTCCTTAATTTATGAAGCTTAGTTTGGCTGGATATGGAATTCTGGGTCAAAAATTCTTTTAAGAATGTTGAATATTGGCCCCCACTCTCTTCTGGCTTGTAGGATTTCTGCTGAGAGATCTGCTGTTAGTCTGATGGGCTTCCCTTTGTTGGTGACCCGACCTTTTTCTCTGGCTGCCCTTAACATTTTTTCCTTCATTTCAACCTTGGAGAATCTGATGATTATGTGTCTTGGGGTTGTTCTTCTCGAGGAGTGTCTTTGTGGTGTTCTCTGTATTTCCTGAATTGGAATGTTGGCCTGCCTTGCTAGGTTGGGGAAGTTCTCCTGGACAATAACCTAAAGAGCATTTTCCAACTTGGTTCCATTCTCCTTGTCACTTTCAAGTACACCAATCAAACGTAGGTTTGGTCTTTTTGCATAGTTCCATATTTCTTGGAGGCTTTGTTCATTACTTTCATTCTTTTTTCTCTAATCTTGTCTTCACACTTTATTTCATTTAGTTGATCTTCAATCTCTGTTATCCTTTCTTTCGCTTGATCAATTCGGCTATTGATACTTGTGTATGCTTCACGAAATTCTCGTGCTATGTTTTCAGCTCGATCAGGTCATCTACATTCTTCTCTAAACTGGTTATTCTAGTTAGCAATTCTTCTAACCTTTTACCAGGGTTCTTGGCTTCCTTGCATTGGGTTAGAATATGCTCCTTTAGCTTGGAGGAGTTTGTTATTACCTGCCTTCTGAAACTTACTTCTGTCAATTCATCAAATTCATTCTCCATCCAGTTTTGTTCCCTTGCTGGTGAGGAATTGTAATCCTCTGGAGGAGAAGAAGCATTCTGGCTTTTGGAATTTTCAGGCTTTTTTCTCTCTTTTTTCCTCATCTTCATGGATTTTATCTACCTTTGGTCTTTGCTCTTAGTGACTTTCGGATGGAGTTTTTGTATGGTCATCCTTTTTGTTGATGTTGATGCTATTGGTTTCTCTTTGTTAGTTTTCCTTCTAACGGTCAGGCCCCTCTGCTGCAGGTCTGCTGGAGTTTGTTGTGGGTCCACTCCAGGCCCTGTTTGCCTGGGTATCACCAGCGGAAGCTGTAGAACAGCAAAGTTTGCTGCCTGCTCTTTCCTCTGAAAGCTTTGTCCCAGAGGGGCACCTGCCAGATGCCAGTGGGAGCTCTCTTGTATGAGGTGTCTGTTGACTCCCGCTGGGAGGTGTCTCCCTGTCAGGAGCCACAGGGGCCAGGACCCACTTGAGAAGGCAGTCTGTCCCTCAGCAGAGCTCAAGCACGGTGCTGGGCAATCTACTGCTCTCTTCAGAGCCAGCAGGCTGGAACGTTTAAGTCTGCTGAAGCTGCTCCCACAGCCGCCCCTTCCTCCAGGTGCTCTATCCCAGGGAGATGGAAGTTTTATCTATAAGCCCCTGACTGGGGCTGCTGACTTTGTTTCAGAGATGCTCTGCCTAGAGAGGAGGAATCTAGAGAGGCAATCTGGCTACAGCAGGTTTGTGGTGTTGGGGTGGGCTCCACCCTATCTGAACTTCCCAGGGGCTTTGTTTAGACCGTGAGGGGAAAACCACCTACGCAAGCCTCAGTAATGGCAGACGTCCCTCTCCACACCAAGCTTGAGCATCTCAGTTCGACTTCAGACTGCTGTGCTGGCAGTGAGAATTTCAAGCCAGTGAGTCTTAGCTTGCTGGGCTCTGGCGGGGTGGGATCTGCTGAGCAAGACCACTTTACTCCCTGGCTTCAGCCCCCTTTCCAGTGGAATAAACAGTTCTATCTCGCTGGCATTCCAGGTGCCACTGGGGTATGAAAAAAAAAAAACTGCAGCTAGCTCAGTGTCTGCCCAAATGACCTCCCAGTTTTGTGCTTGAAACCCAGGGCCTCTGTGGTGTAGGCACCTGAGAGAATCTCCTGGTCTGGGGGTTGTGAAGACCATGGGAAAGGCATAGTATCTGGACCAGATAGCACATCCCTCACAGGCACGGTCCTCACAGCTTCCCTTGGCTAGGGGAGGGAGTTCCTCAACCCCTTGTACTTCCTGGGTGAGGTGATACCCCACCCTGCTTCAGCTTGCCCTCTGTGGGCTACACCTACTGTCTAACCAGTCCCAATGAGATGAGCCTGGTACCTCAGTTGGAAATGCAGAAATCACCCGCCTTCTGCATTTGTCTCGCTGGGAACTGCAGACTGGAGCTGTTCCTATTCGGCTATCTTCTTTACCTTTAATTTCTTGATGGTAATAACTGTATTTGAATATCTAATCTCTTTAATTTTGTTTTAAAGCTCATAAACATGACAATGGCTTTAAGGCCAATTAGAAAAACTAAAAATAACTAATAATCTCACAGTTCTCACTGACCACCACTATTTTTAAGTTTTTTGTCTTCTACTTAAAACTATTACAATCCTGATTTTTATTTGACATCATAAGAGCTTTCATAATAATTTTCATACCTTCATCTTAGTTGACTTTATAAGTTTCCTCCAAGTTTGCTTACATTTTTTAGACATTTAACATGTCTAAAATGTCACCGTAACCAAATTTTTACAAATATTTTTTCTCTTCATTTAATTTCACAAAGATTAAATTTCAAAAAATGAGAAGATAGTACAAAGACTGTTTATTTTGCTTAAAATTTACTTCCAAGACTGTGAGAAAGAAAAACCCCAAAGGTGAGTCTCATGAAGACCTCTGAGTCTACAACAGTATCTTTCATCTTCCAACCTTTTGAGCAGTAGCTCTCAGGGCGCTTATTACAGATCTCCATGGAGGTGTCAGTTAACACTGTGTATGTTTGCAGGGAAACATTTCTTAGTCATGAGGGATCTCATCTTATTTACTTTCATATCCTCTACAGCACTTACATGGTTCTGCATAGAGAAGAGAAGCAAAGCTGTGTGTTGATTCTGGCACAATCACAGCAAGTCCAAGTACAAGATGTCCATGAATATGTACAAGGGCCGTGGAATCAACTGAGAGAATAATCACCCCTGGTCTGAAATACCCAAATACACCTATTCTTTTTCCTTCTTCTTTTTATTTTGAGACAGAGTCTCACTTTGTTGCCCAAGCTGGAGCACAGTGGCATGATCATAGCCCAGTGCAGCCTGAAATTCCCAGGCTTAAGCCAGCCTCCTCCTGCCTCAACCTCTCAAGTAGCTGGGACCACACATGCATGCTACCATGTCCAGCTAATTTTTATTAAAATTTCTTGTAGAGACAAGGTCTCACTATGTTGCCCAGGCTGGTCTCAAATTCCTGGGCTCAAGTAATTCTCCTGCCTCTGTCTTCCAAACCTCTCAAAGTGCTGGGATTATAGGCATGAGCCACCACTCCAGCCACTCTCACCTATTCTTATTAATCCTTACCCCTGATCTAGCCCACACAATTAGTGTGACTTACTTTTGACCTAATCGTAAAGATTCTGAAGTAGGAGAAGAATGAAAAGGAAAAGTAACACACACACCCCGCAAGAAGGGCCAAGAGCTGAGGAAGAAAAACACATTGTGGAATGGTGTGCCCCCTCTCAGAAGTCAGAGAGAATTCATTCATACTGACAAAAGCAGACCACACCTCCCCTCCCATCTGTACTATCTAAATAGATAACAAAAGTGAATGATGAGAACACTAAAATATACACAGTTTTTATTTATCAATTACACTTCATTAAAGCTGGGGTAAGGGAGTGAATGATGTTTCCGTCTCAGTAAGTGATCCAAAGAAAAGTCCCCAAATTGGCATAAAAATAGCCTCCTCTTAAATGAAAATAATAAATTCAGCTTAATAGATGAGATTGCACTTCTAAGCATAGAAACACGAAAGCTTCTATAAGCTTTACACACATTCACTTACTTGACCCTTAGGAAACAAACCCTTGTAAAATGGGCTCCACTATCTCTCATTTTTCAGGTAAGGAAACCAAGACTAGGAAAGTCTAGGTAACTTGCTCAAGATGGCCCTTGAACGGAGTCTGAGTCAGAATCTAGACAGGTGTACTTGCCAGCCACACATGGGTCCAGCATGCTACCCTCCCTCACCTTAAGCGTCATTGCTGCCGTCCTTTCTTCTCACCTTATAAAACCACTTCATCTTCCATCCTCTATGTCCCAAGGCAGAGCATTTCTATCCTAAAATATGTATTTTAAATCTACTTCATACCAAATTGAAAAAATTCTTAGAACTATATTGGTGGTGTGTGGGTGTATCATTTCTTATTAATACTAGAGAAAGAATGTTTTAACAAAGAAATATATTTAATTTGGATGATAGCAAAGATAGATATAAGTATGAAACACCCACGTAGTTTTCTTAAATCCAAGCAAGAGATCTTCAATATTTTAACAGAAATTAGTGGAAAAGATGAATTAGAATTTTCATGATGCAAAGAAAAAATATACAAGTTAATAAAGCCACTCATATTACTTACACAATATGTTATATATTTTTAAAGTGTCAAAACTTTAAATGTCAAAAAGTTTTAAATTTTCTTTGAGCATAATAATGCCTAGATGTCCCATAGTAGCCAGATAGACTATCTGAATATAAGTTACCTTTCTGACATTAAGTTCCTTATGCAGCTTATTAAATTTATTGCTGATATCCTTTGCAAGAGGAAATCATTTGGATGAGAGGTGGAACAATACAGTAATAAGACTGATTTTTAAAAACTTTCTTTGAAAATAGTGACATATACTGGCATGTAAGTGAATATATTTGCTAAATAGCTATTGCTTTTCTGTCCCATCTGATTATATACATCAATTCAACCAAATTTAATAGGCTTCTGATTCCAGTTTCACTACCTTTATTTCCAATACCTCCTTGTCCTGTCATTGGTTTTCAAACATCTGTTCTCAAGAGTTGCTCAAGGCCGGGCGCAGTGGCTCACGCTTGTAATCCCAGCACTTTGAGAGGCCGAGGCGGGCGGATCACGAGGTCAGGAGATTGAGACCACGGTGAAACCCCGTCTCTACCAAAAATATTAAAAAAAATTAGCCAGGTGTGGTGGCGGGCGCCTGTAATCCCAGCTACTTGGAGAGGCTGAGGCAGGAGGATGGCCTGAACCCGGGAGGTGCAGCTTGCAGTGAGCCGAGATCCCACCACTGCACTCCAGCCTGGGTGACAGAGCGAGACTCCATCTCAAAAAAAAAAAAAAAAAAGAGTTGCTCAAGCCTGTGTTAATTGCTTAAACTCCTCCATGATAGATAGCTTAGAACTATTCATAAGCCTATTATGAGTGTTGAGCAGCATGGGAAAATACCCTTGAAATTAACACCAGCAATATCTATTGTATGTTTACATTTTCCTTTCTAATATCCAGCTGTTAGCTGAGTCATTAGTAACTACTGTCGTCACCTCACCTAACCAGTGACTATTCTTTCTCTCACCTCTTTTCCTCTCATATTTTAAGTTCAAGCGACCCACTCAATTAAAATTCAGAACTATCACTGTCATTATCAACTGACATCACATCCTGATATCCCTTTGAGGATGAATAACCTATCTTGCCACTGAGTGTCGACTAGTTTGTTGGCTTGTTTCCTCTCTGGCTAGAGAAAGAGAACAGGTGTCTGTCTCCAGTTCCAACACCAGGAGCAGCTGAAGCCTGCCAGACCTCCAAACTTAAGGAGTCCACTGCAGCCAAAACTAGAATCCTAAGAAGTTTCTGCCATTCTCTGTTTTCATATTGTAGCTCCCCACTTTGTATTTCACTACACAGTATCAATGAACTGAAGTGTGCCTGGGTTCTTGCCTTCACTTTATCCAGCCCTCACAATTATATGATTCTGGGCACTGACACCTGGAGAATAATCCCTTTGAAAATATCAAAGAAAAATTAATGGTTGTGAGTAATTTTTATATCATGAGGGAGTGGCAAAAAAAATGGTCTACCTTTGATGCTCCAGTAAGAAAGGACAAAACCAGTTTTTAAAAAGTAGTTGGTACATACAGTTCATAACTCTGCTTCTATTATATTCTGTTTTCTCTTTCTATGCCTTTATTCTTTGTCCAGTAATCCTTCCAAGAATCCCCCCCCCCTTCTTTATCCCTCTTTCTCTCCCATCTTTACTCTTCCCAAAGGGGCAAAATGAGCAGAGGCATAAATAAAATAATTTCAGTGTGTTTTGTGTTTTTATCTTATTTTTATTTTTAATTTATTTTTATTTTATTGTGGTAAGAATACTGAGATATCACTAACAAAGTTGCATGTGTATAATACAGTATTGTTGACTGTAGGCACAATGGTGTACAGTAGATCTCTAGAGCTTATCCATCTGGCTTAACTGAAACTTTATGCCCATTGTTTAGGAACTTCTCAATTCCTCCTCTCCTCAGTCCCTGGTAATCACCATTCTTCTCTGATTTTATAAATTTCACTATTTTAGACACCTCATATTCATGGACTAACACAGTATTTGTCTTTCTGTGGCTAGATTATTTCACTTAGTGTTTTGTGTTTCTATTAATGATGACAATTTTAATCCTTCAAATGCTATATACTTCTCCGGCCCCCCACCCCCCAAAAAATGTCATGCCAAATGACAAAAGTTAATTTGATTCCACATGATTCAAATTTAGAAAAACTTAAGAAAGCTAACGCTGTTAGGTCATCTATGGCAAATTCACGGACAGTCCCAAGAAGCTATTCTACCTACCTGGAACACTGGATTTCCCTTCACCTCCAGGCCCCTTCCTTTCCTCCCATATTCCTTTCTCCTTTGCCTGACAGCCTTATCCTTCAAGGCTCAGCTTAAACGTCACCTCCTTAGAAAAGCCCTCTAAGTTAACACCCACCTCTACCATTACATGCTCTTATAACACTCTGGAATATTACTTTATGACAATTATCAAAAATGTAATAAATAAGTTATTCATGTTTACCCTCATTCTAGACTGGAAGCACCATGAAGGCAAGACCTGTTTCATTCATCACTGTGGTTCTGACCCCAGTAAGTGGCTGCCCATAGGGAACACTCAGCTCTGTAGATGGTTGTTGAATGAATAAATGAATGCATGGCTAAATGAATGGGTGCTATTTCTCTAAGTACTTTGGGTTGCAGCTCCTTCTTATCCCCAGGCCACAAAGATTTGGAAGGCACAAGGAGGCTATTTACTCAGACTCTACTTATCTCTGTCACTCCTCACAGAGGACCTAAAACTCCACAGCCCACCTCTCACTCTAGATGCCAAGACATATTCTTTTTGTGTGATTATTATACAGCTTACTCTTTTTATGTGATTATTAATTATACTTTTATTTTTTAAATGCCCAGCCACACGGATGGGCATTTATTTTAGGTCACCTAATTTAAATGCACATGACGGACGATGGACTTGTGTATATCAGTTTTGCTAATAGTTCCAGTGGATAATACATGATGAGAACAATCATCACTTAAAACGAATCTCAGATCTTCCTGGCTACTGTTACCATAGTTCCTAGGGGGTATAAAAAAGATAGGGATTACTTCCCACTTCAATGTATTTAAAATCTCTTGAGATCAGCTGATCTGAAGTTGCTTCCTATTCTTCGAAGCTGTTACAAGATTCTGATGAGCAAATGACACAGAACAAATTTTCTGGGAAACCTTGAAATATTTTGCATTGATTAAAATGGCTTTGGACCATCAAATAATAAACGTGGGCTGGGTGTGGTGGCTCACACCTGTAATCTCAGCACTTTGGGAGACTGAAGCAGTTGGATCACATGAGGTCAGGAGTTCAAGACCAGCCTGGCCAACATGGTGAAACACTGTCCCTACTAAAAATACAAAAATTAGCCTGGCATGGTGGCGCATGTCTGTAGTCCCAGCTACTCGGGAGGCTGAGGCAGGAGAATCACTTGAACCCAGGAAGCAGAGGTTGCAGTGAGCTGAGATCACGGCACTGCTCTCCAGCCTAGGTGACAGAGCGAGACTCCGTCTCAAAAAATAATAATGATGATAATAATAATAATAATAAACAACTTGTATTAAGTCTATGATATGTCAGGGACTATGAATTGAATGATAAAATTAAACAACTATAATACTTAGAACACAATGCTCTAATGGAAGCCTGAATGTCCTGGCATGGGCTTGTGGCAATAGGAGCTAGATCTGAGGGCCGGGCGCGGTGGCTCATGCCTATAATCCTAGCACTTTTGGAGGCTGAAGTGGGTGAATCACCTGAGGTCAGGAGTTCAAGACTATCCTGGACAACATGGTGAAACCCAGTTTCTAGAAAAATACAAAAATTAGCCAGGCATGATGGCAGGTGCCTGTAATCCCAGCTACTCAGGAGGCTGAGGCGGGAGAATCACTTGAACCCAGGGGACAGAGGTTGCAGTGAGCCGAGAGTGTGCCACTGCACTCCAGCCTGGGTGACAGAGCGAGACTCCATCTCCAAAAAAATTTTAAAAAAATTAAAAATTAAAAAAAACAAAGAATCAGAGAAGGCTTCTCAGGGAAAGTGATATTTGCACTGAACTTTGACAGAGAAATATAAGTTCATTAGAGGAGTTAAGGTTAGAGGCCATCTCAGGCAGAGCAAACCATGTATACAAAAGAGTAAAGACACAAAAGCACATGATTTACTTAAGGATGAATGAAAGCATAGCACGTACACGGGGGCGGGCAGAGGTAGCGAGTGAACCAAGATACAGTTTTCGAACTCTATAATGAAGTTACACTCCAACTTTAGAAATACTTTGAATAATAATAAGAACAATGTTTAGTACAATCATTTCTGAAGAGCTGGTACATTATACACAAGGCTCTAAAAAGCACAATTCCCGTTCTTAAGTAAAAAGAAAGAAGTGTAAGTAAGCAGTGAAGAGATAAGAATGTCTCATCAAACCATTAGACCTGGAGAAAATGTTAATTTTGCACACGATTGGGATTTTATCTGCTAGATTCTGTTACCATTGAAATGTTTTGAGGGACTCAGCAGGGGCATGGCAAGCATGTCTGGTTTAAGAGAAAAACTGAACACATTCCTTTTCCAATTCAGTGAACCATGGCCAGAGTCTCAACACCTGCACCAAGCAACAGAGCAGAATAATCTCATTTTAAATGAAAGTCTGCATTTTCTTTGGAGATCAAAACCACTTTATAAAGAGCAAGACTCATCACTGGCCAGTGAGCTGGGAGAGTGGGCTATTCTTTTATGTCTAAGGTGATTATTTTGTAAATGAGTTAAAACCTGCATTCTAACAGCATGAAAAAGGAATTAGAGAAATCGGAGTGAGTGATGCCCTACATCTGACAAATAATAGGGAAAACACCTCAGCAGGAATGTAACTTGGCCCTTGAAACATTTATAAAATATATTTTTGCCTGTAGTTCCTGTGGATTTTGTTCCCTATAAATAATCTGGTCAACAGTAGAACCTCTTTCATGATGACAGAATAGGAGGTCAGAACTAATTCAGAGATGCTCACACTTCATATTGAAATCCCTGGATCACTTTTATTCTATTATTCAACAAAGTAGAATAAATATTTGTATGTCTCACCTTTATGAGTTTGCATAATATGACCATCAAGGGAAGAAGTCAACAGTCTTAGTCTAACTCATTCTTTCTGTTTTGTATTGCAATTTTACAGGTCATATCCAGTTCTTTTCTCATAATTGTATTTTTGTTCAATATGTAGTCGTGCAGTTAATGTCACTCCTCCGCTTAAAACTTTCAGGAGGCTGAGGCAGGCTGATCACCTGAGGTCAGGAGTTCAAGACCAGCCTGGCCAACATGGGGAAACCCCGTCTCTACTAAAAATGCAAAAATTAGCCGTGGATAGTGGTGGGTGCCTGTAATCACAGTTACTCAGGAGGCTGAGGCAGAAGAATCGCTTGAACCTGGGAGGCAGAGGTTACAGTGAGCCAAGATGGTGCCACTGCACTCTAGCCTGGGCGACAAGAGCGAGACTCCATCTCAAAAACAAACAACAAAAAACCTTTCTAACAGTTTACTCCATCATTCAGAATATATTTCAAACCCCTAAAAGGTCCATGTCATCTGGCCCCTGCTCACTGGACTCATCCCATACAACCCTCCTGCTTATTCATCCTAGACTTATGTCTATTCTTTGGCAAAAACCAGGTTCCCCTGCCTCAGTGTCATAGAAACTGCTGCTTCTTTTAATAGAAAGCCCTCCTCCCTAGGTATTCACTTAACTGATTCCTTGCAATTATTCTGGCCTCAGTGCAACTGTTCCTTCCTGTGGTAGGAAGGATGATGTCTTCCTAATACCTTTATTCCTGGTATACATGCTCTGTAATAGTCTCCTCCCACGCAGCATCAGCATTAATCTGTGTGACCAGCAGAATATGGTGATGATGGCATGTGACTCATGATGTGTCAAGGCTGAGACATAAAATATATTGCTGCTCTGCCTTGCTCTTTCAGATCATTTGTTTTGGGGAAAACCAGTCAACATGTCATGAAGACACTCCTAAGAATCGTACGGAAAGATCCATGTGGGAAAGAGCTGAGGCTTCTTGCCAACAGTTGTGTGAGTGCACCATCTTGGAAGCAGATTCTCTAGCCCAGTTGAGCCATCAGATAATGGCAACCTCGCAAGAGACCTTGAAATAGAACTACCCAAATAAGTCATTATTTCTGTCTGACAAAAACCATGAGATAGAATAAATGTTTGTTTTTTAAGCTGCTAATTTTGGGAATAATTTGTTGCACAGCAATAATAACCATTATACCTTCTCATATAGAGCTCTCCTGACACCCACTCAGGGGTAAAAGAACCTACGCTGTCATGTGTTATGAAATTATGCCATTTTATTTTCTTTCTCACACTTATTCATAGCTTGTTATCTTGTTAATTTTTTATTATTATTATTGTTAGTTTGGTTACTATCTGCCTCTTCTTACTGGAATGTAGTTCTTGAAGGCAGAAACTTTGCCTTTTTCATCAAGGTTTATGCCTAAATTGGGTCATCTGGAATACATGTTCAATAAATACCTGTTGAAAGAATGGCTTACCACTCTGTGAAAATTCTATTTCACTTATTTCTCCAAAGCACAGAGGAGGTTGGCTACTCAAATAAATCCCTTTCTCAACCTGTGTGGTGGCTCATCGGCCTCAGATTCTATGCAAGATTAAGGAAACATTTCTACCCAGCAGAAGAGGGGAGTAAGGGGCTCTCAGTTAGCCTTCAGCAAATGAAAAAAAAAAAAAACCCACCAAAGAGCCACAAAGGACTCGCTGGGCCTGGCTTAATTTGGGTAATGACTGGACTGGCAAACGTACCTCCATGGATTTCTCAACGGGAGGTGACACTTTCATCCTCAACAGCCCTGGACACAAAGTTCCAAGCACATGGAGCTGAGCCATTTTCCACCTGATGAACAGTAACAGAAGCTGTCTCCTTGAATCCAAACACATAAAAGAAAGGGGCAAACTGCAGAGTGATGCGAAGAGAAAAAAAGATAAAGATCTATTCACTGTCTATCCCTAGGGAGCCAAACTAGTGGCTCTTGTCTTACTTCTTGTGAAGAGCCAATTCAGCACCACTTATCCGATCCTTGTTGTGCCAGCTGGATAGTCTGAGACATAATTTTGGTTAACAGAGGGGGTATATTTTAATTCACAAGTAGAAAAGTATGAGTTGTGCTTGAAAGGAATCATGGCAAATAAACCCCACAGGTAGTAAATATAAATTGAATTGAGAGAGCATCATTTTCAGTGTCTGGGTATGGGGTTATGGAAGAAAAGTGTCATTTTTTCTTATCTTTTTAAAAATTTTTAATGTCTGAGACATCAAGAAAATAGAATTGCTATTGAGAGAAACTATTTTAAAGGTGACTGTAATTGCACATAGGTCAATTTTAAACAATGACAAAACAATTTTTAAAATGTTAAACATTCAAAATCTTATACATTAACATAAAAATATTTAAAAAATGAGTCTATTTCACAATATAGTGCACAAAGTCCAAATATGCCAATATGTACTAACCGCTTTTCCAGGTATTGATATATTCATTAGCTCATTTATAAATTTATTCACTCCATGTATTTATTCATTTGATAAGCACTTAAGGAGCTTGGGAAATACAAAGATGAAACAGACTCAGAGGTTTCTAATGTATAATAAAATGATTAAACTCAACTGTATCCACTGGAACAGGCTCACATACCTGTACATAGTTTATTTCTAGACTATAATATGAAATTCACCCATTTGTATAATAGAAACTGTATAAATATGATTTATATATTCTTATACTATACTTTTATCATTTTGTATGATCATATATTTATTAGTGTTATATTATTTACTTATATTTATGCCCTATGTAAAAAGAACTTAAATGCATAATTCTAATAAGGCAAATAAGGAGCCAGGATCTAAAAATGTGCATGAATTTATAGTATGAACATTGTATGAAAACGGTAAATTTTTTTTTTTTTTTTTTTTTTTTTGAGACAAGAGCCTTGCTCTGTTCCACAGGCTGGAGTGCACTGGCATGATCTCAGCTCACTGCAACCTTCACCTCCCAGGTTCAAACGATTCTCCTGCCTCAGCCTCCTGAGTAGCTGGGACTACAGGTTCATGCAACTGCACCTGGCTGATTTCTGTATTTTTAGTGGAGATGGGATTTCACCACGTTGCCCAGACTTGGTCTCTAACTCCTGACTTCAAGTGACCTGCCTGCCTTGGCCACCCAAAGTGCCGGGATTTCTGAGTCCAGCCTATTAAAGCATTTTTAATTCTCTAACAATCATTTGGCTGACCAGATCCTGAAGTTAAAAGGAGAAATAAGAATTTTACTTGTTCTGTGCTCCATTCTTTATCAGATAGATGTTTGGTTCCATGTATACAGTTCTTCAACAATGAAGAACTACAGCAAAGCCATAATTACTGCAAATAATTTTGACAAGAAACATGACAATGTTAGATCAAAGAAAAAGATGGCTCTGCCACCTGACCTCTCACCAGAAATTCTGTTTTCCTGTCTTCTATTCTCTTTCACCTCTTGGCATAAAACCATAGAGACAGCAGCACTGGCATGCCAAGTTGAAATTCATAAGTGATAACTTGATAAGGTGTAATTATGGCTTGTATTTTTCCTTGTTAAGGTTGTCATTAAGGGTGTCAGTAAGGTTATACATTAAGGTTATAACACCAAAAGGAAGGCTTTATGCGACTCTGGGAACTTCACAATGCTTACTGTTAATCTATTCCCCAAAGCACCAATTACACTTGTGTCTATAATCAGTTTGGAACTCTTTGGGGAGATAATGAATCTCTAAAAATGATGACAAATGTATGCAACTTTTTAATGTTTGTTCCTGGGGCAAAGTCCAGGTTACTCTGCCCTAGATGCATGTCTGCTGGGCATTATGAAATCTGTTCTTCAGGCTAACCTTGATCTCCATATTGGTAACTTCACAATCTCTCAGTTACATTCTGCACAGTGCTCCCCAAGGCCCTCCTCCCTGAGTAATCCTGTCTCTCAAATTCGATCCCTGACTATAATAAAGGATATGCCACCTTTTTTCTCTGGGTAATTATGAATGAAAAGTGTCTATGGATAAAATTCATTGTTTGCATGTCCTCATCTGTTACCGGTGGTTGTTGTACACTGCTCATTCACTCCTCTCCCAGAGGTATGAGTTATCCATCTCCCTTATCCATTAGTTCATCCATGCTCCAGGTTGCTCAAAGGCTCAGACCACTTCCACTGTGACAAATGTATGTCAAACAGAGGTAGTCCTTGATTTATTATGTCTTGGGACTGACATCTGTAGTCTCCAAGTGGATTTCAGGAGGGAAAAACATCTACTCTACAGAAAACCCTCCCTATTTCAGGACAAGTACGGAAAATTCTGTTTTTGTTTGTCATGGAACTTAGTGGTTTTACTGGGTAAGACTTAAGACGCTCTGATTTCCTTCAGAATGGGACAGCTGGATAATACTATTGTCCTGTTTTCTTTCCATAACTTACACATACCTATTAAGGTATTAGTGAAAGAGCATGCCAGGCCACTTATATTACATTTATACAGACAGTTAAGGAGCCCTACAAACACCCTGTCATCTTCCCTTCCTACAGGAAATGCTGCAAAGACTAGTTAGGCTGTCAGTAACTGTGTTGCTCTCAAATAGGGAGAATTTTCTGCACATAAATTCCTTAAGAGACTGCGCATAGAGAGAGCCAGCAAATGCTCACCTAAAACTCTAAGGATGCTTTCTGCACTAAAATGAGTGTCATTTTCTTGAATCTATTCACTGTGTAGTGGGCATGAGCTTTCGTCTACAAGCTTAGGTATGCAAAGCATGCCACTTTATTTCTCCATAATGGAAATTAATTTTTACTTCTAGCTTCTAGTATGTTTAGTGACACAAATATAACCTTTCAGATTAGTTTAACATCCTCTCCTTCACCTCCAGTGATTTAACTAATTTCTTAGGGACTTAAGTGATATTAAGGCCTATGTCAGATAAAGGGAGCCCTTCTAATTCTCAACATTGAAATACTTAATCCTTTGAGTCTAAGAAGAAGGTTTTGAGTTTGCAAAGAAAGGCAAAGATCCCTGCTATCACCATTTCTGTTCATTCTCACTTTGGATCTCCTAGCCAATACAGTAAGGCAAGGAAAAAAATAAAAGCATAAGAATTACAAAAGAAGAAGCAAAATGATCTTTATTTACTATGATATAATTATGTTTATGGGCAATAAAAAAGAATCTTCCAATGAATTATGACTTATTAACACAATTAGCAAGATTGTTGGATATGAAACAAGTGCAGATAAATCATTTGAATTTCTATTCCCCAGCAACAAAGCTTTAAAATGTTTTTTAAGTGTTTTTAATTAAAATTTTTTTCTACCAGTTACAATAGTAAGAAAAATCATATGCATGATCTCTATGGTGAAAATGATAACATTTTATTGAAAGATATAAAAGAATAGTGTAAGTGAAAATAGTTAACAGATTGGAATAGTCAATATTGCAAAAATGTTACTTGATCACAAATTAATCTAGAAATTCGATTCCAATAAAAATTCCAACCCCGTGTGTGTGTGCACATGTATGTGTGCGTGTGTGTGTATTATATGTGGAACCTAACAAACTGCTTCTATAATATGTAGGGAATTATGAAGTTCCAATAGTTATACATGCTAATTAATTAGAGGAATAATGTCATGGAACTTGACTACCAGATAGCAAACTTCAATTATAAAGCCATATTATTGAAGATAGGTATCGGAGTAGTGATTAACAAACAGAACCTGAGGCAAAGCCCTAGTTGTTTGTTAGAACAAAATAGAGAACCCCAAAATAGAATGATGAGTGCATAAATGCAATATATGAGTAAGTTCATAATGTAGATCAATGGGGAAAGAATGAACTTTTTTTTTTTTTTTCGAGACGGAGTCTTGCTCTTTCACCCAGGCTGGAGTGCAGTGGCGCAATTTCGGCTCACTGCAAGCTCCACCTCCCGGGTTCACGCCATTCTCCTGCCTCAGCCTCCCGAGTAGCTGAGACTACAGGAACCCGCCACCACGCCCAGCTAATTTTTTCTATTTTTAGTAGAGACGGGGTTTCACCATGTTAGCCGGGATGGTCTCCATCTCCTGATCTCATGAGCCATCCGCCTCGGCCTCCCAAAGTGCTGGGATTACAGGCATGAGCCACTGCACCCGGCTGCAAGAATGAACTTTGACAAATAAATTGCACTGGAACAATTGACTACATATGTGGAAAAAAATCCCTTCGTCAACCGTACACACAAATCAATTCTTGATGAATGAAGCACACATATGTGAAAGGCAAAATTTTAAAAGCAATTTAGGGAAATTTTTTTTATGTTGGAGGTAAAAATTATTTAAGGCACAAAATGGGTAGATTATGAAGGGTAAGATTGTATCAAAAACTTCTATCCTCAAAAGCCATCAGGGAGTAAAAATATACGCTATAAATTTGGATATGACACAACACAAATATTACTACGTAGCATATACAAAAAAACTCCAAGAATCAGTAAGAAACACTATGAGAAAATAGGGAATAATCACAAATTTTACAAGGAGAAGAAATAAATGACCCATAAGTAGATTACAATGTGTTGACCCTTTTAGTAATCAAAGAAACCAATTAAAATCATGAGATATAATTCATGACTACAAGGTTGGCAAAAATATAAATTTAGAATAATATCAAGCAATGCCATTAATAGAGAGCAAAGGGGGTGTTCACTCATTAAAAGCAGATATGTAAAGGAGTAAAACTTCTTTGGAAATCACATAGGAAAGTTGAACACATACTGGCCTCTGATTCAAAAATTCTATTACTAGGTATTAATTCTTGACAAATTTTTGCCTATATGTACAAGGAAATATGCATGAAATATTTATAATTATGCTGCTTATGATAGCAATAAAACTGGAAAACTCCTATGTGTGCCTCATAAGTAAAATGAAAAAATAAGTTGTGATATGCCCATACCAAGTAATACTATACTGCCATGAAAAAGAATGAACTTAAGTTCTAGTCACTGAAGTAGGTGAATCACAAAACTATAATGATAAATGATGTAATCAAGTTACTCAAGAATTCACACAATGTGATCTCATTACTTAAATTACAAAAACAGATACAACTAAGTAATATTTAGGAATTCCAAAAATGCTTATTTTTTAAAGAAAAGTTATTAAGAAAAGCAAGGGAATAACAAACATGATATTCAGGACAGTAGCCACCTCTGAAGGCCTGCGCAGAAAGGAAGACTCGATTGAAATGGAGACGGTGTCTATGGCCACACCACCCTCACGTGCTCAAACTTGTCTGAAATGGGAATAGTAAATGTATTTGTTTTCCTGAGTAACGTGTACATAGTTCTGCATTTCCTCATTATTCTTAAACTGCATTTATTTTGTTTACTGTGTTTTTTCCTATGTAGGCTATACAATTCAATAAAAATAGTTTTGTTTTTATTTGTTATAAATAGTTTATGATGAGTCATACTGAGGTAAAAGGCAACAGGTATCAGTTGAAAGTTTTGGAAAAATCAATGTGACAAATCAAAGGAGTCTAATTTTTTTGAGTGATTAAAAAAAGATGTGGACAACAAAGAATATTACAAGGTAGGGAAAAGTGAAGTCTACAAAAGAGGTTCATTAGTCTACAAAATAGTTTCATGATCAGGTAAAATGCAGAGCACCTCCCCAAATAGAAAATGTCTGCAGTCCAATATGAATATAATAATTTGACTCCTCTAATGGCAATATTTTAACAAATATCTAGTCTGTATTAAAGTAACCTGAAGGAGAAAACACTAACAGGAAAAATGCTTCAGCAATGTGTAATCCATATACACATGAAATAGTTAAGCATCACACTCCACACATGGGTTTCAGGAAAAGAGGATGCAGAGACAAAGAGAGTAGAACTGTAAAGCAGGAGATTATTTTTTAAAAACATAAAAAGAAAAATGACAGACAAAGGAAAGGCAACTAATTATAAAGAGTGTGGGATAGCAATGCAAAAGGCAGCACATTTTGTTCTAGTGGTCCTGTTATTTCTACCAGTGCTGGGGCTGGGGCAGCTGCTTGGATGTGTATCACCTAGCATTAAGCATTAAGCAGTAGAAATAACTGCTTTATTTCTTGGTCCATGGGAAAATCCTCAACAATTAGTACAATTTCAGTAAAAGGAATAATAACTGGGGATCTACTATGAGGCAACCACTGTCCTAAATGCTAGCACTTGAAAGTAAATAAGACATGATCCCAGATTAGAAGAGGAGAAATCAACAACATTTGTAGAGGTGATAAATTCCATGGAAGAAATACTCTTAGGGTCTCCCAAAGAAGCACAGAACAGCACTTGGCCATGCCAAAGAGGTCAAAGAGGCTTCCCAAAGGGAGTGATTCTTGAATGGAATCTCAAAGGAGTTAGGGAAAGGTAAGAGCACCACAGTATTAGAATCAGAACAAATGCAGAAGATGCCAAATCAGATAAAACTGAACCATGTTAGAAGGGAGTCTAAAACTAGAAGGAGGAATAAAGTGTTAATTTTCAAAGAAACACAATTCTTAAATAGTATAGGTTATTAGGCATGAGGAAAAGCACATATGCAACATCATGTAATATAAGATCAATACAAACTCTCTAGATTTGACATCAAAGGCTTATAAACTATTTAGGTTGAACTGTATGTCCTCGCTGAGGTTTTTTGTCATGCTTGATGGACAGAAACAGTAACTCTATATGTGGCTCAACTGGACAGAAAGGAATAGATTGACAGATTTGATCAGAAATAACCTGGACACGTATATGACAGAGGGTTAATGATGACATATTGAGATATCCATATGTAACACATATATTATAGAAATCTTACCTATCAAGACAAAAAGGTTAAATCTAAAAGGAAAAGAAAATACCAGTGCCCAACAAGTATAAGCAGAAATAGTCCGTTACAATGATAATCAAAGAAATGCATACTAATGCCATAAGAAGATACTTCTCTTTTGGTCATCAGATTGGTAAGACTCATGTCAAGTTCTCTCCTCACCAAAGTTATCCTGCTTAGGTTAAAAAAAAAAAAAAAAAAAAAAACCACCAACAACCATTTATGCTCATTTCTTTCTTCAGTTGAATTGCTGAAGAATACCCCATAGTGGAAATGAAAGGAACTTGATTTCTTTAACAGATGGGCCTTTACTACAAATATTTCCTTTGGCCCAGCTACTGAGCCCAAAATGTGTACATAGACAGAGGAGGGCAACCCCTTCCTGTGAAAATATAAACAGTTGGAGCCAGATCCATTGGGTAGAAAATATACTATGAAAAAAAAAATCTCCAAATATGGATAGTTACACAACGGAGCTCAAAGGTGTGCTGGCTTACTGACGTTCTCCAAGGCAATACAGGGTGTAGTTAAATATTTGTCCATCTGGCAGTTTTGAAAAATAAAGTATTTTTTATTAAAGAAACTGAAATCTAGACTTAAAAGGAAAACTTTATAGGAGTGAAAAAATGAAATTGTATGTTTTTACCACGCACATGTGTTTGTGGCAAGTGTCTTGGAAAGATGTGAAGCCATTTAGTAAGCCTGGCATAACATGGAGGGCTGTTAGGGACTCTATGACAGCCTAGAAAGAACCCTGGTGTGAACGCTTGGAAGTGTTGGTTCCCCCAGCCCCCAAGCAGGCTCAGAGGACAACCTCTAAGGAAGGAAGAGCCTGGGGGAGAGGACTCAGCGTAGACAGGGAGAGATGATTCAGGAACAATGCTGACTGATATTTTTTCAAAGGTACCAATACCCAGCATTGATGGAAATTATCCCGGCCGGGTGCGGTGGCTCACGCCTGTAATCCCAGCACTTTGGGAGGCCGAGGCGGGCGGATCACCTGAGGTCGGGAGTTTGAGACCAGTTTGACCAACATGGTGAAACCCCATCTCTACTAAAAAATACAAAAATTAGCCAGGTGTGGTGGCACATGCCTGTCATCCCAGCTACTCAGGAGGCTGAACCAGAATTGCTGGAACCCAGAGTCAGAGGTTGCAGTGAGCCGAGATGGTGCCATTGCGCTCCACCACAGGTGATGAGAGTGAAACCCCGTCTCAAAAAAAAAAAAAAAAAAAAGGATGTATAAGGTTCTCTCCTTTTATTGTGTAATGTAAAACCAATTATGCTCTACTGATACATGGTTTCCAACATGGTAGTTCCAACTAAGCAGTTCCCTCCAGTGATGGACACCAGCATCTCAGGCATGTGAATGCCATATGGTGGGTCCTGCAGTCATGTGAACCACTAAAATTTACTGCCTATTTTTGTAGGCAAATTTCATTAGGGAAGTCTCACTATGATTTTGAAATTTTGTTTAAACAGAATGTTTGTGGAAAAATATTCCCCGAATGGAAAATTTCCCGATGGGAATATATATAGGTTATGTGTGATGCTATGACAAGTAAAGCACCCCTACAAATCACAGAAGTATCTGGCTAAGTCAGCACCCTTCCCCTTCAGAAAAAGCCAACAACAGCAAGGGGCCGTCTCAAAAAAAAAAAAAAAGAAAAGAAAAGAAAAGCCTTAGATTTGAGAGAGGATTTGTGGGAGGAAAAAAATTAAATAATGGAGTCAAATAAGATTTTAGCATTAGCTTTGTTTAAGAAACAGATTCAGACCACCCTGTATTCCAACACCGACTCAGTGATACAAAAGCTTTTGTGCAGCTCCTTGAAGGTGCTCGGTTTTGCTCCCCTTAGCTAAGGGTCTTTGCACATGGGGTTCTCGTGGCCTTCTCTCACACAAACACATACACACACAAATGCATAAATACAAGGGCTGATTCCTTTCTTTCTCCAGATCTTAATCCAAATGACACACATTCAAGGAGGAACTCTCTGATCAATATATCTACATTCATTCCCCTATTATTCTCTATTTCAGCATCTTATTTGCTTCCATTATAGCATTTATCAGATTCACTTGACTGTTTATATGTTTTTTGTTTTTCCCTAGCTTGATAGTAAGCTCTATGCAGGCAAAGATCACGTGTGTCTTGTTCACCACTGTGTCCCTGGCACCTGGAAAGTGCCTGGTATATAAGACATTCTTAATAAATATTTGCTGAAATGGATAGTGAATATCCTAGAGGAAGGTGCACTCTCACAGACAAGTCAGGACCACAAGCAAAGTTAGGAGGTGTGTCAAAGCGACAGGGACCGACCCTGGCTTTTCAAGGTTAGCCTGCATCATGGAAGAAGCTGAGAAAGCAACAGCAATTCAGGACACATGGCATAAAGATGAGGCAAACTTTAGCGGTGGGACAGTGACAGAAGTTGAATGACCATTAAGAACAGTTCATAAGCACCCGGACACACTTACAGGATCAGGTTAGAGCTTGGGTCACCTTACCTCCAAATCATTTGCCCCCATCTGCTACAATCTATTTTATTCACATATTTTGTGTGCTTTCTGGAATAAGGCTTCTTGGGAAAGCATTTTGTTCATTGCTGTCTCCCCAGGTATAGTATCTAGTACATGGAATCCACTCAATATATTTGAATTAATTCTGCTGGTAGGAGTTTAGAGCCACGTCCGTCTTTCTGTCCTTTTCGTTGCTGTCTACAGCATTTTAACTACACTCTTCCTAAACTGAAGAGGTATGCTTTTCATATTATTTTAGAATTTGCTGGATTCCTAAGCCATCGTATTAATTTCTTATTAAATTCATAACAATTACAGGAGAAAACCACATTTGAGTGTACAATAACATCCTCAACAATGGTAAGGTACTGTAGATATGAAAATTGTGGCCAGGTGCGGTGGATCACACCTGCAATACCAGCATTTTGGGAGGCCAAGGTGGGCAGATCACCTGAGATTGGAAGTTCGAGACCAGCCTGACCAACATGGAGAAACCTTGTCTCTACTAAAAGTACAAAATTAGCTAGGCGTGGTGGCACATGCCTGTAATCCCAGCTACTCGGGAGGCTGAGGCAGGAGAATCACTTGAACCTGGTAGGCAGAGGTTGTGGTGAGCCGAGATCACACCACTGCTCTCCAGCCTGGGCAACAAGAGTGAAACTCCATCTCAAAAAGAAAGAAAGAAAGAAAAGGAAGAAAGAAGGAAAAGAAAGAAAGAAAAGAAGGAAAAGAAAGAAAGAAGGAAAAGAAAGGAAAAGAAAGAAAGAGAGAAAAAGAAAGAAAGAAAGAAAATTGTAACTAAACAAAGGCTCACTCACCCCAAGCAGGTGAAAGGGTAGTGCTATTTTTAAAAACAAGAGGTATGCCAAAGCACTACAAAGTCTGTGCGTATTTATGTTTAAACTTCAAGTAAAATTGTTATTTTTTTAGAAGTCTGTTGTTGGAAACATCTGTGAGCACTATCTGTATAGGAATTTAAAGTTAAAATTAATGGCATGCTCTTTCTTAAGACTCACCAGCATGAGAACTTAAACCACAGGAGAGATGTTCTTACTTAGAAATATTACTGCCCCTGCCCACTATCCTCTCCCAATGTAAAATAACTCACTTACTAACTAAAATATCATCAGACTCTACAAGTGGCTGATGTGACCAGATATCTTTAAGTCAGTAAGACCTAAGGTATGTGTGTATGCTACCAGCTTTGCCAGCCACCTTGAACTGGTAAGAATGTCTGTCCCTACCCCTCGGGGCACCGCTGATGACCATTCTTTCTCAGTCTCACTTTCAGCCCTTCTTTCCTCCTTTCTAGTGCTTCCCAAGGTGCCATATCGTGATCCCTCAACTCTTATTCCTTTCTTGGACTCCCATCAAATTGTGGTATAATACACGTCACATAAAATTTACCATCTTAACCATATTTAATTGTACAGTTTAGTCTGTATTAAACGATTCCCCCATTCTCCCCTCCTCCAAGTCCTTGGAAACCATCATTTTACTTTCCATTTCTGTGACTCTGTTACTGATACTTCATGTAAGTGGAACCATGCAGTATTTGTGTTTTTGTCATTGGCTTGTTTTACTTAGCATGGTGTCCTTAAACTTCCTCCATGCTGTGGCATGCGTCAGCATTTCTTTCCTTTTTTTTTTTTTTTTTTTTTTTGGAGACAGTTTCGCTCTGTTGCCCAGGCTGCAGTGGTGCGATCTCGGCTCACTGCAAGCTCTGCCTCCCGGGTTCACGCCATTCTCCTGCCTCACCCTCCCGAGTAGCTGGGACTACAGGCACCCACCACCACGCCTGGCTAATTTTTTGCTTTTTTTTTTTTTTTTTTTAGAAGAGACAGGGTTTCACCATGTTAGCCAGGATGGTCTCGATCTCCTGATCTCCTGACCTCGTGATCCCCCGCCTTGGCCTCCCAAAGTGCTGGGATTACTGGCGTGAGCCACCACGTCCGGCCGCCTTCCTTTTTAAAGCTAAATCATATCCCATTGTATTTATATACCACATTTTATTTATCCATTCATCTGTTGGTGGGCACTTGGGTATCACAAATAATGCTGTTATGAATATGGGTATGCAAATATTTCTTCAAGACTCTGCTTTCAATTCTTTTGGATCTATACCCAGCTCTATTCTTATATTTTTAACTACCACCCCTCTTCAGGAGTTTCAAATTACAAGTCAATTGCCCTATCTAATATACCAACATCTATGTGAGTTCAGATACTGTCTTCTGAGAGTTGTGTTTCATAATTGTGTCTATGTTCCTCCTTTTTTAATGCATTAATCTGTCCCACTTCCCATCGCCAGTGGGTTTCCTCAGGGCATTCTGACAGTTAGACAACATATTAGGGAGGCAGAATGCCTGATATGAGCCCTGGTTCTGCCACATGCTAGCTAAATGACCCTGGGAAAATTATTTAACCTTTGTGGTCCTTAGTGTTCTCACCTGTAGTACCAGCTTCAATGGGTTTTTTACCAGGATAAAGGAAATAATACACGGAAAGTACTGCACTAGCATGATACATAGACCAGTGCCTGAAACGCCACAAAAGCAAACCTAAAAGCTAGCTATTTTTTTTATTTTAAGTTAAAATAATTTATACTTGCAAACATAAAATTAACTTCCATTTCAACTTAAAAGACATCTAGTGATTCAGGATAATCATCCAGAGTTTTTAATCCTTCAGGTAGTTTGTCTCAATATTGGGAGAGATCAAGAAGCTCAACCTAAGTTTTTCTTTAAAATCAGCCATCCTTATACGTGAAGAAAACATGGAGAATACAAACCTTGATCTGTCTAGTGGCCTAGGAGACTCGATCAGATGGCCTTTCAGGTTGTCTCTCAGCTCGCCTCTCAGAATCTGAGCCTAATAAACCCGGTACTGTTATATTAGCTTGTTATTCTTTTGAGTGGTGAGGTCACACATTTCTGATAAAAAACATTTCTAATTATGGGACACATCTATTTATATAGGTAAGCCATAAATTAGTAGAATTGACCATGCTGATCATTAGAATACTTTCTTCTGGTTAGTGAGGGCAATGTTATTCACTAATATTTACTAACTTTGCACTTTACCATAACTCAATTAAGATTTTATAAGCTAAAGACTAATGTATTCTACATTACTTAGTACATACAGTTCTAAACTCAGCTGGGAAATAAAAAAGGCTATTCACTCTGCAAAATGCTATAAAAGCTAGATTAACTATTCCAAAGAAAAAATTGTGAATTGTCTGAATTTTGTATCCCACTTACAAAGTATATCACATTTTTTGTTCAAAATAACTTTTATAGACTAAAAAGCTACAATTCTCAAACATTTTAAAAAATGTATTCTCCATAATTTCAATTTTAGTTAAAATCAGCAAACATAGAACAGGTAAATCCAGAGGTAGATTTACCATGAAATTCATGAAACTTGGGAGATGGGAAAGAACCCTAATAATGTGTTTACATATTTGCATGTTTTTGTAACACTTACATAATTAAGATATTTTACATTTTCTTCTAAAACTGTATAAGTTTTAGGCCCCACTGAACCTGAACTCCTCCAACCCTTCTGGGTATGCACCATGTTACCTGAGGGTTAGAAATAATTTAATCTTTCCAACCGCTGTTCAAATTACCTGCATTCTCACTAGCACCCACTAGAGGGCCATAGCTGCATTATGTAAAGAGATGGCCTTTGCCTCTTTTTCTTCCTATTCTTTTTTGTGTACCCAAACAAGCAAGGAAACACTGAGCAAACAGTATAGTCCTCAGAGTTGAAAAGCTGCCTATTAGCTCGAACTGTTGCCATCGAGAGACTGATGTGGCAGAAATGTCTTGCTCTGTTTCCGAGGCTGCCAATCCTTTCACTTGGCAAACTCCAGAGAAACAAGGCCCAGCACGCCCCAGTTTAACAAAGTTGAATAAAAGGCCATTTCATCTCAGGGCTACTTAGTCCAAATCAAATAATGCCTAAGCTATTTGGTCCAAGCCAGCTCAAGTGCTCAGACATCATACAAGGCTTTCTTTGCTGAGAAGAGGCACCACCACCACCAGTCTCTGCACACATTTGGCTTGTTCCTGCTGTTTTCACCAGCCTAACTTCCCAGCTGGAGTAGGTACCAAATTCAAAATCAAGCTTCACTGAGGACTGTCACCTAGACTCCCCTTGACAATCACTCTGCAGGTACAAATTAATCCATTATGCGCTGTAATTTCCAAACAGTGGCATATCCATTTTACATAAGCAGGACGACTTATAATGTCACAGCACAAAATTATTCATATTGGCCTGTAACTTTCCTTCAAATCCTTATTTTCTCCTATTTTTATTTAATGCAAAAAGCCACGTGATTTTCAGGGGAAAAAAAGTGATTTATTTCTGAAAACCTGTAAGCCATAAAATCAAGGGCTCTACATCTGTTTGAGAAAGTCTGACAATTTTTTCTGAGATCTTCAGAATTTCCTTGCATAAGAAGGTAGCGAGGTGTGGGAATCACTGCAATTTTGTGAGGTGTCATCAGACCACGATTAGTAGTTTTGTAGTTTCCTAATCAACTTGTTGATAAATCATGATTAACAATTCAGGAAACTCATATTAGACAATAGTAATTCAAATTAAGCTAAACCAGGGGAGGGCATGTAATTTATTTGGATTTGCAATCTGTCTATTGCAAGGAGCCAGAATCTTGCTGTGATTTGCCCTTCATGTGCAAAGCTCATTTTGCAAAATCCATCTTCCACAGAGAGGGAAAATCTCAACCCAGAGAATCGAGCCCATTAATACATTAATTCTTTAATACATCACTAACCAAACTAGCTTTGTTGGTCATTTGTGACCAAAGGAGTTATAATGAGTGTGGAAGACTGGGATAGGAAAAGAGATATTCACTGGAATCAGGAAATAATGAGTTTACTACTTTTAACTTAGGAGGTTAGCAATGGAAAACCCCTATTTAGGCGGGAAGAGGCAAAAGGAAATAGAAGTCAGTACAATACATTCTATTCAATTCCACCTGGAATACTACTGATAAAAATCACGTATTAACCTAGCCATTGTCAGCTTCTCGGATTTAATCTTGTACCAATCTACCCCTTGTTTGTTGTGTTTCAGCTATACTGGTCTTTTTCCTGTTTTTCAAAATGCCAACCCCTTCCGCCTGCCTGGATTGTTTTCTCACATCTTCAGATGCCTCACATTGTTTAATTCAAATCTTAAATGTCACCTCTTACAGAAGCATTCTTTGACCACTATTTACAAACCTTGTTCATTTACTTGTTCATTTTCCTGTCTCCCTCTAAGCCAATGTAAATTCCATGAGAGCAGAATCTTCTGTATCTTGTTTACTGGGAAATACCCTAGAGCCTAGAAACTTTTCTTTGTAAGCGTCTTTTACTAGGTGCTCAACAAATACTTGCTGATTGAATGAATGAATGAACCAAGAGTAAGATTATTCTCAATATTTTAAGTATATATGTAAAATAATAAATCTATGTATAATATATAATAATATATAATATATATATATATAAATTATATGATATATATAGATTGTATATTATATAATTATATTATATATTATATTATATGTTGTATATTATATAATTATATAATATACTATATAATATAATATATATTATATAATATATAACATATTGTATTATATACTATTATATAATTTATATATTATATATAAATTATATGACATAATATAAAATTATATAATAAAATATACAGTAAAATATATATAATAAAAATATATAAATAATAAATATATGTATATAAAATAACATAATAAGATAGTATCAGGATACGCATCCTCTGGAGATTTACCATCTAATTTGAGAAATACATTGTGTAAGAGAAACAATACCTGTATGTATTGTACAAATGCCAAGAAGAGGCAGAAATAGAATAGTTCACAGGAGAAGCAATGACTTGCCTTACCTTCTGAAGTCTCAGGAATTTCAGAATATACACCAATGAGCTTTCATGGCTGCATATAAGATTTTTATACTGGCAATCACTATGAGGCTGTCCCACAAATTCCATCCTATTTGGGGTAATTTATCTGTGCTCATGGTAACAGATAAGATGGTATATAAATGCTGAGCAACTTCAGGAAAGTGGAAATATTACAAGCGTAGGCTCTCAGTTTGGAGGGTACAGAGGAAGGCCTTCAAAATTCAACTGCTGGACTTCAATGTACAAAAAAACTACAACTCCAGAATTATAGAGTGTGTCATTTACTCAGGAAAAAAAAAGCCTGGACTATTAACACAATAATACAATTGATATACAGCCATGCACTGTATATCAATTGAATAAGATCTTTTGTTTCTCACAGCAGCAACGTAAGACCTATACATGTGTTATTTTCATTAACCCATTTAATAAATGAGGAAATGGTAATTAGAGAGGCTAAGCAATGCGCCCGACGTCACATACACAGTAATAGCTGGAATTTGGATTTTGGAAGCAGCTACTGTACAATTGAGGTAGCAATTCTTATAAACCCTTGGTCAGTTTGCTCAGATATTTACAGGTATTACAAAATACAGGTACCAATGAGCCTGAACTTAAACTTCTAGAGGGCAGCATATCTGTGTTAACTATCCCTTTTCAATTTAGAATTGGACTCGGTCACAGAAAACACTAAATATTAAATATTTTTAAAATGTTAAATATTTTTTGTTGGCTGGATGGAAATTTTACAACATTTGCTTTCTTAAAGTCTAGGTTTTCCCCATTATTCCTTGCTCTAAACCCTGATATTAAATTTATATTAAATATATTTTTATCCTATAATATTTAATATCATAATTATGATATTAAAACAAAAGATACCTTAGGGAATAGAAGGAGAAGGCATGTTAGCATCTCATAATATTGTCTACAATAAATGCTATTTTCTGGATGTAGAGCTAAAACTGTTCGATTATTAACAAAATTATAATGTACTGTTTACACATAGCATTATTTTTCATATGTGTATATATACACGTACACATATGTGCACATGTGTACATACAGGGAGACAAATAGACAAAGTTCATCTGAGTATGACAGAAAGTTCCCTATTGAAAAATAGATATGTTTGGCTTCTAGTAGTATAGCAGACTAGTTTTATACATGCACACACAAAAACCACACAAACACACACACCAACTCAGTAACAAGGAAGAACTAAAAACGGTGGAACGTTTTAAAAGGCATTTTCACACAGAGCTGAGTTATTAGGGAAATGAAGAGAACTCCTTGGAGGCCAGAAACGACAAAGGATGGACAAAGAGGTGCACAGCACTGAAGCCGGTGTTTACTCTGGGTACATCAGCCAATCCAGAGTTGACTCAGAGCCTAGATTTTTAAAGAAAATCAAAGAAAAAAGTTGAGGGCCCAACAGATAGGCAGTCAGACAGAAGAGCTGCAGATATGAAACTGGAAGCTCCCAATGGTTGATCTACAAAAATAAAACCTCCTGTAGAGAGAGACAGTGGGGCATGCATATCTCCTTGGTTTTGACTCTAGGTGGAAATAGGGGGGAAAAAAATCCCAAGACTTTCTAACTCCAAGTCCAGTTGTGTTTTGGGAGAACACAATTTCCACAATGTAACTGGCTCAACAGTCCCTCATACACACATTTATTTTAAAGATGTAATGGACGTGCAGCACCTCTAATGCCACACACAAAGCAAATTCAAATCCTCTCTAGAAGAACACACTTTAACACTTAAAAAGGCATCACAAAATATGTAACAAAACAGTGAGAGAGAGAGAGAGACAGAGACAGCAGAAAATGCTAACTGCAGGATTTGTCTTGCAAACCCCACGAATATTTAGTATCTATAAATGCACTTAAAGAAATTAAAGATGATACTGAGAGTATGTCAAAGGAAAAAGAAACCATCAAAAATTGACCTCAACGTTTTAAAAAGGAAAGCCATAAAACTTTTAGAGATAAAGCCTATAGTAGAAATCAGAACCTCCATAAATGCATTTAACAGATGAAGCACACCTGAGGAAAAGTTTGCGCACTTAAAGATAGAGCTGAAGAAATTATTCCAAATGTAGCACTGAGAAACAAGGAGAGACAAAATATAAAACAGAAGCTCAAGTTCTAGTGTTCAATAGTACAGTAGGAAAATCACAGTTAACAATAATATATTGTTTCAAAATAGCTAGATAGGGTCAAGCACAGTGGCTCATGCCTGTAATCCCAACACTGTGGGAGGCCAAGGCGGGCATGTCACTTGAGGTCAGGAGTTTGAGACCAGCCTGGCCAACATGGTGAAATGTCGTCTCTACTAAAAATACAAAAATTAGCCAGGCCTGGTGGTTCATGCTTGTAATCCCAGCTACTCGGGAGGCTGAAGCAAGAGAATTGCTTAAATTCAGGAGGTGGAGGTTGCAGTGAGTTAAGATGGTGCCACTGCACTCCAGCCTGGGTTACAGAGCAAGACTGTCTCAAAAAAAAAGCTAGATAAGAGCTAGATAAGAACTGAAATATTCCCAACACAAAGAAAAGATAAATGTTTGATGTGATGGATATCTCATTTACCCTGATTTCATCATTATATATTATATTCTTGTATCAAAATATCACATGTACCCCCAAAATATGTACAACTATGATATGTCAATTTGAAAAATACAAAAAAAAGAGAGAAGCTCAGAGGCTGGAAAACAGAATGAGAAAATGAAAGATGTATCTATTCAAAGTTCACAAAAGAGAAGACATGATGGGACATAGGTGATACATGAAAAGGTAATGTCATGCACTCTTTTTCAGAACCGATAAGACATCGAGTTATATACTTAAGCAGTCTAAGATAGTGCAGGAATAAATAAGAAGAAACTCACCAATATATCATAATGTAATTCAGAATACCAAAAAAAGAAAGATATTAAAATTGGCAAAAAAGAGACCTACACATGAAAAAGAATTATATTGAATGTTGATTTCTGTTTGCAATACTTGAAGCCAGTATTTGGAATAATACATTTTAAATACTGAGAAAGAAATAGTTCCAATAATTGAATGTCCAATAGAATGAGGGTAGAACAAAGATATTTTCAGACCAACAGAAACAGAGTTTAGAAATAGGAGACTCTCTAAAGAGCTTTCTAAAGGATATATGTTAGAAAAAAATTACCTCAAAAGGAATGTATAAAATTCAAGAAATGATGAACAAGAATAATATATAGACACATGCTCAAAATAATATAGAAAAATAAAACAGGATTCATTTATAGAGTTAGAGTAATCAAGATATTGCTAAAATCCAAGACAATTATACAAATCAGGAAGGAAGTAATTTAAGTCAAATCATTCTAAAACCCGTATATTGTTCGGGAGGGGGTAAAATATTTATTAGGCTTTGTTAAATATGCTTATTAAACTGTATAGGACCTTTTAAAAGAATGACATAAGTGTATAAAATCTAAACTAATGGAGAAGAATGGAAAGAGAAAAAAGTTGAAAAAGGCAAGGAAAAAAGAAAACAGCACAAGCAATATGTTAGAAATGAAGGCAGATATATCAGCAATAATCAATGTAAATGAACTAAACTCTCTAAAAACACAGATGATATTTGATTCAAAAAGATAAAATCCAAATATATACTATTAATGAAGATGCAAACATTTAAAAGAGAAAAGACTATTAAATAAAACTTATGTGAGGCCATTATTTGGGATTGAACTCCTGTACCAGGCCTCAGCAGACCAAACCAAAATGGAGACAGTCTTGTCAAATGCCACATAATTAAACTGAAATCTTAAAATACAGGAAAATCCCCAAACATACCAATTTTTCCAAAATTGGGAGATTCACAACAGTCAGTCAGAAGAGGCCCAGTATACCTGAGCCAGCATAACAAGAAGTAACCTCTGCTTTAACCCTTGCAAGGAAAGTAACCTGATGTTAACCTTTTTCCTTTCTCATATTGTACTTTCTTAGTTCTGGCTCAAAACCAACTGTTTTGCCATGCCCAGCGGAGCTCTTTCTATTTGGTAGATTAGACGTTGCCTGATTCATGAATTGCTCATAAAAGCCAATTAGATCTTTAATTTGTCAAAAGTATATTCTTTGACAATAGTAAAAGATTTATTAGCCAAATATTAGCTGAATCAAGCTAATCACTACTCATCAAAATAGACCCTAAGGCAAAAATATTAGCAGAGGTAAAAGAAAGTCATTACCTATTGATTAGTTATTTAATTTACCAAGAATATGTAATATTTTCAAATGTATATGTCCCTACAAAAGAAAAAATAATACAGATACAAAAAACAATTACAAATCTGCCCTCATAGTGGGAGGTTCTGATACACTGATAATTGATATTATAAAGCAATCAAAAAGAAATTATTGAAATTAGAAAAGATTTGAGTAACAGAATCAGAAGGTTGACCTGATGGACAAATAAATCCTGAAACGAGTAACAGAAGACTGCATGTTTTTCTCAAGTTCAGATGGGACATTTAGGAAAATGATTGCAATTCAGAATACAAAGCAAATCTCATCCTGTTTTAGATAATCAATATCATGTAGATCATGTTCTCTTACTACAACAATTAAGTTAGAATCAAATAATGAAAGAGGGAAAAAGGAGGAGAAAGACAAGAAGAGCAGGCAGAATAAGGAGGAAGAAGATAGAAACAACAGAAATTAAAGAAATCCACTTCTAAACAGTGCATGTAAAAGTAAAGCATAATGAAAAAGAAGAAACATTGAAAACCTGGTGAATGCTGATGAAAACACAGTACCTCAAAAGTTGAAAACCACACTTAGAAGAAAGGTAGATAATGCATACACACATACCCAGGGCTTAAGTAGGCTGAGGAGTCCATTTAAAAGGAGAATTGTATTTTAACAAGCTATCAGAAAAAAAAAAACAATCAAAAGCTGAAATAGATGAGAAGAATGGAAAACAGAAAAGAAGATATGAGAGAATTAAAAGAGTTAATCTGTTTTTAATGGCTAAAAAACTTCAGCAGTCTCTAAAAAATACTGACTTTTTTAAAGAGGGAGAAATAAACAATATCAGAAATGAAAAGTAATAAAAGATACTATAAAAAATAAACTATGAAAATATGGTAAAAAGAACATTCTTAGAAATGTGTGAATTATTAAAAGTGACTTAAGTCAGTATTACTATCAGTCTGTTAAGAAGAGATTGGAGAAATAAAAAATTACAATAATCCTAATAATGTTTTTTAAAAAATAAGTTAGCTGTTTAAGATTTTCCAAAGAAAATATCATACCTAGAGCATTTTACCAGCAAGTTCTACAAACCTTCAAAGAATCAATAACCTCGATATATTACAATTTCTATGGAACAGAAAGGGAAGAAATACTTCTCCAAATTTTTTACAAGTCTAACTTTTGATACTGACACCGAAGAGACACCAGAAATGAAAAATAACAGGCCAATCCTAATCATTCACGTATCAATGAATGATTATATACTGTCATTCAACTAAAATTGCAAATCAAACACAGCAATGCCCAAAAAAGCAAATACAAAATGACCAAACTGCGTTTATCTCAAGGACATAAAGTTAGTTGAACATCAGAATCCAGAAATGTAAGTCAACACAGCTACAGTTCAATGAAAGTCTACATATTCATCTCAATATATTTGGTAAAAAGTATTCTTTAACATTCAGCATCACTTCGTAATAAAAACTTTTTAAAAACAAATAAAATACAACTTCATCTTGATAAAGGGTATCTACGAAAAAAAACCTTACAGCGATTATCTTTTCAATAGTGAAATATTAAAATTATTCCCTTTCAAATGACACACAAAAAATGCCCACTATCACTTCCTTACATTAACTTTGATTGTGAGTCAATGCAATAAGATAAAAGATAACACATAAATGGTTTGTAAATAAAGAAATAAAACATCAATTATTCATGGACATTTTATGCATAGAAAACTTAAGCATTTCCAAATTATTAAAATAAAGTACACTGATTTTAAATAGAACAAATTAGAAAAATTCAATTTTAAAATATATCCTTTACAAATAAAAAAGGTTGGTGGCACCCAGGAATAAATCTAATATTAAGATGTGCAAATCCTTTATGTAGAAAGTTCAAAATTTTATTGAAAGACTCTAAGAGAGACCTAAATAAATGGAGAGATATACTACATTTGTGAAAAAAAAATGCACAATATTGTAAAGGTATGAACCTTCTCCCCCAAATTGATCTATACTTTTAATGCAATTTCAGTAAAAATCCCAAGGATGTTTCAAATAACTTGGCAGAGTAATTCTAAATATTTTCATGTAGGAGTAAACGACTAAGAATATCTTGAAAATATATCCCTACCAGTTATTAAGACTTATTATACAACTATAACAATGATATTGTCTTAAGGACAAACAAGCCAACGGAATGAGAGAGAACCAGACACAGACTCATGCGTATGTAGAGACTTCATATAAGATAGAGCTGGTATTGTATACCTGCGAGGAATGGATTTCTCAGTAATTATGCAAAATAATTACAAATCCATATAAAACACAATACAACATCAATTCCTTCTTGGAATAAATGCAAAAATATCTTCCAAGACTTTAATGTGAAGGGTAAGGATCTTTGAGAAAATGTAGGTGATTATCTTTATGATATCATAGTAAAGAATATTTTATGTACCAATTTTTTAAAAAAGAAAACTATTGATAAATTCAATGCTGTTAAAATGTAAAACTTCTATTTATCAAGAGGGACCATAAAATGATAATCCAAAAACAGAGAAAATATTTGCTGTATATATGACAAACAAAACTGTACCCAGAATATATAAAAAGAACTCCTATAAATCTGTAAGACAAAAACAAAAAATCTAATAGAAAAACACAAACATTTCCCAGAAGAGGAAATGGGAACATCAAATAAACATATGACATGATGCTCAGACTCTATAGTAAGCAATGAAATGCAAATTAAAATCTCAAGGAGATACCATTTCACACCTGCCAGACTGGCAAAACTTAAAAAGCCTGACAATCTTCTTGACAATATAGAGGAGGATGTAAAGCTCCATGAATTTTTATGTATCACTGAAGGAAAATGTAATTTGATATAATCACTTTGGGAAACAACTTGGTATTGCATAGCAGAGTTGAATATGAGAATATTTAATGACCAAGTATAAACCTACGACTAATTCTAAGTGTAAACCCCAGAAAAACTCTTGCACGGTGTACTAGGAGACATAAGAAAATGTCCACAAAAACGTCGTTCATTATAGCAAAAAACTCTAAGCTCAGATATTCATCAACAAGATGACAGAGCATTAAATTGTGATTTACTCACACAATCAAATTCTGTATCGACTGATTCTGAGTATGTTCATCAATATGGATGAATCTCAAACATAAAGCGAAAAACAAATCACAGAACAATATACATAGTATGATTCCATTTATATGAACTGGACAAAAACAGGCAAAACAAAACTTACATTATTTAGGGACATAAAGAAAAGGAAATGATTAATAACAAATTTAGATGTAATTATCTCTGTAAGAGGAAAGTGTCAAGGATACTGATCATATTCTATTTTTATAACCTGGATATTAAAAATAGAGGTGTTTATTTAATGCTATTCTTTATGCTCTTGTTACACACACTTTTGTACATGTGATATATCTCAAAATACTTTTTGCAAAATGCTTAACTCTATGAGCAATATAGGTCTCTGAATATAAACCTTGCCGATTCATTATGCAAATAACATGAAGCTCAGCAAGGTAGGAGGTATTCATTCAAGGGAGATGATAATGGTCAGTATTTTCAAAGCCTGTGAATAGAAATTAAAAATTATAGAGTTACAATAGACAGAGTACTATTGTAGAATGAACGCTCATGCCAAATGTTGAATATTAGAAGGCATGAAAAAAATACAAGTGATTAGCTATGATAAAAGATTTGTTTTAAATAATCATAGGAGGGTAAATTAACTCCATCATGGTTTGAAATCTATTTTGGCTTCCTTTTTCTTTAACAAAAGTATAATTTATCTTATAAAGTATGAACATGTATCTAAAGTCTCTGAAATTTAAATACTGCCAGGTGCAGTGGCTAACAAATGTAATCTCAGCACTTTGGGAGGCTGAGGCAGGGAGGATGGCTTGAGCCCAGGAGTTCCAGACCAGCCAGCTCAACATAGCAAGACTGTATTTGTACAAATAAGTAAGTAAATAAACAAACAAGCAATCCTGGCTTGGTAGCATGTACTAGTAGTCCCAGCTACTGGAGAGGCTGAGATGGGAAGATCCCTTGAGCCCAGGAGTTTGAGGCTTCAGTGAGCCATGATCATGCCACCGCATGCCAGCTTGGGCAACACAGTAAGATCCCATCTCAAAAAAAAAAAAAAAAAAAAAAAAGTTAAATGCTTACTATTTTCTACCACAGAAGTAGAAGTTGATCAACACAGTGACAGAACTCTTCCTGGACCAAAGGCATTAAGATCCAGTCTCCAGCCCTGACTCTGCTTCTTCATCCTCTCCAGATTTTAGGGGAGTCAATAGAGTTTCTTTCCTAAAGCCTTAGAGGTGTATAGGAAGATGTTTGTGAAAATGGTATTAAAATACTAACAAATACTAAACATAGATACTCAACAGCTTTCATGTACTAAGCTCTGGACTCAGCTGCTTTACGTATAGTTTGTCTTTTAATCTTCAAAACAAACTGGTGAGATGAGTACTATTTGGCCCTTAAAGACTCCATTCAGCCACTAAATATACATTGAAATGAAAATAAGAGATTATTGTTCTAGATGCCTGTGAACGACATTAACAAGGTCCCTACCCCCTTGCAGCTTCATATTCTGCTAGGAAGAGGGAAAAAAAAATTAACAAGTAGACAAAAAATCCAGATAGAGTGTGTTGGAGGCTACTTTTTCCTAGGGCAATGGAGGATTGCTTCTCTGAGAACGTAACATTTGACCTAGACTAGAATACAAAGAAGGAATCAGCCTTATGAAGATCTTGGGAAGAAATACCACCAGTTGAATGAACATAAATGCAAAACAGCAAGTAGAGAACAAGGTGTGTGTGTTAGGCCAGGTTGACCAAAGCACCATGAATGGGGCCTCATGAGATTAAGGAGGACCTCTGAAGGTCGCAGTTACATGCTTGAACTTTATTCTAATGCACGTGAGCCCTAGGCAAATTATCTGATATATTTTTAAACTAGCACTCTAGCTGCTACTGATAAAAAAGGACTATGGGAAACTACAGACCATTAGAAGATTACTACAAGACCCAACAGACTAGATGGTGGGGATTCACACTGAGATGGTAGCAATAAAGAAAAAAAAAAGAGCTGGTTTTTAGAAATATTTGGAAAGTAGAAGAGAAAGAACTTACTAATTGAGCTCATAAGTTTTGGGCATCTACTACTGCTGAAGGGTAATGCCATTATTGAAGATGAGAAACACTGCAGAGAGAAGATTTAAAGTGATGAAAATTGAACAATACATGAACAAACATGGGATGTGAATCTTTTTTTTTTTTTTTTTGAGATGAAGTCTTGCTCTGTCACCCAGGCTGGAGTGCAATGGCACGATCTCTGCCCACTGCAATCTCTGCCTCTTGGGTTTAAGCGATTCTCCTGCTTCAGCCTCCCGAGTAGCTGGGACTACAGGTGTGCACCACCACACGTGGTTAATTTGTTTGTATTTTTTATTAGAGACTGGGTTTTCTTTTAGTTACTTCTCAGTATCTCCAGAAGAGGAGTCACCAGCCTTCTTCAATAACAATAATGGTATCTAATAGTATAATGGTTATAGAGAAGTCACGATATGCTGGGCCATCTTCCTGATCTGAGCCCTAAGATGTAAGTGCTATTATCTGCTCATTTACTTGATGACAGATGTATTAGTCCATTCTCATGCTGCTATAAACAACTGCCTGAGACTGGATAATTTAGAAAGGAAAGTGGTTTAATTGACTCACAGTTCTGCAGGCCTGGTGAGGCCTCAGGAAACTTACAATCATGGTGGAAGGGGAAGCAAACACATCCTTCACATGGTGGCAGTAAGGAGAATGAGATCGGAATGAAGGAGGAAGCCCGTTATAAAACCATCAGATCTCATGAAAACTCACTATCACAAGACTAGCATGGAGGAAACTGCTCCCATGATTCAATTACCTCCCCACTGGGTCCCTCCCACCAAATGTGGGGATTATGGGAACTACAATTCAAGATGAGATATGGGTTGGGCCATAGCCAAAACATATCAATAGAAAATGAAGCACTAAGTTTCTTCACTTGCTCCAGGTCTCATGGCTAGTAAGTGGCAGAAGTAGAGTTTGAATCCAAGCAGTCTTGGCTCCATATTCCTTCTCTTGACCACTTGACTGCCCAATTTCACAGTTTCCTTAGCATGCCTGTAATGTAATTGACCCTTATGGACAATAAAAAGTGAATGGTGCATGGCTGAGCAGACTTAAAGAGGTGATTACCAACTCATACTGGTCTCTTAAATTGTATTTTATAAACATAGCATCAAAATGTTTACAGTTGGAATTGAGGTACTCTAGTCTAAGATCTGTGGGAGGGTGAGTAGTCCACAGTATGCTAGTAAACTCTGCCACCAGAAAAAAAAAAAATTCCTCTAGTAAACTGAGTCAAATCTAAACATGACTATTTACTGCAGGATATCTTAAGTCTTTAATGGGGTGTCATTATGAGTATCATCAAAGCAGAATATAAGATATATTCAACTTTGTTTGATCTGGAAATCTTTAACGTTTGTTTTTGCTGCTTGTTTGTTTTGCTTCTCATCAGGAAATATAATCCATACATCTGGTTGGGTCAATCCAACATTTCCTCATTGTGAAGATCAAGAAACTCATGCACTGAGATATTTGTCTAAGCTCAAGGGATGAATATGGTCCGGGGCACAGTAAAATGTGATTCCCCAAAGTATCATGGCACAAAGAAGGACTTTCAAAATAATCTGGTCATTTTTTTTTACATAAATGAAGATATAAAGATTTATGGTTTTACATTTGTTTAGCAGCAGTATATAGTCAATATGGTACTTCACTAATCCCATTAATTATACCATCATACACTTTTTTAAAAAAATCTGTTTCTCACAATAATAGGAATTTAGAGGCCAAACAGATGCCTCCTCACTGCTTGGCCAGGGCCCAAGATAAAACTGCAGGTAGCAACACAGGAGACACCTTCTAATGTCACCTCCGCACTCTCTCTCAATCTCTCTCTAGCTCAAAACAGGCCTCCTTCAGAGTACTTGCGTCACTAGGCAAATGTGCTTTCACCTGCAGAATAAATCTCAGTATTTTTATGAAACCCTCTTTTATAAGGAAAAAGACACCAAATCAAAAACTCACATGGGAATAAGAACCAGCTCAACTTATAGCTGACATCGTCCTACTTTCCTAGATAAGAGAATCAACTCTGTATTTTATTCCTCTCATTTCCAGGAAGGTAATACTAGATAAATCTTTGTCTAAAAGAAAGGATAAAAAAGAGACTGCGGAATTTAATTCTTTAATGTTGAACCCAGAAAACATTTTTTCTACTCAACACCAGAACTTTCTAGTGCACACCTTCTGAATGATGAAAACCATTGATTGTGCTTGCAGAGTACAGGCTAAGATAGATGCCAAGAGGTCTGACTGCATTCTCTTTGCAACTGACTAGGTGAAATACCTTAAGCAAACCAAAGAACATTAGGACTCTTTAGATTATTAAGGCTCTCCAATTCTAAGTCTGAATGTGTTTTGACTGAGATGAACAAAATCAAGTATTTATTTTAATCACCCAAAATTGACCTAAGACTTAACTCTGTGCCCAGGGCTGTGGTAAACGCTAGTGTGTGTTAATCTCTTAATTCTAACAACTCTCTTACTATATCTGTATTAATATTCTCCCAGTCTTACAAATGAGGGAATTGAAACTGAGAAGGAAAGAGAAAAAACAGGAAGTTAGGGGGAAGAAAGAAAATAAAAGAGAAAAAGACAAAGAAAGGGAGAAAAGAAGAAAAGGAAGGAAGGAGAGGGGAGGGAGGGAAGGAAGGAGGGAAGAGAAATGTTAATGTAATAGAAACTATTCTAATTTGTTAACTATGTAATTGTTCAATGGTTAGTTATATTGTGAAATGTGCCTCTCAGTTCTCATAAAAATCGAAGAACTTTCCATGTAAAAGTTGTTGGATAGGCAAACAAACTTTGTATCTTATTTTCTGTTGGCTAACACTGTATACCTTCCCTTAAAATGGCCTTGTGCACATTTATAAAGAAACTGAAAATTTGTGGGAAAAATGACTATTAAGGATCAAACTCCAGATAAGAGGGCAAAAGTTAACCAAGCTTAAATAGATATATTATAATGTAAGGGAGAGAGAAAATGGGATGAAAATCCACAAGAAGGCATATTTATATAGGAGACATTCAGTAGTGGAGGTGATTCTAGGAAAGTCTAGTAAAGTTAGCTAGGAGCTGTGTCGTCTGCTGCCAGATAGCATAACCCATATGTAAAGAGTAAATAGAATTTCGAATTGACAATTATCTCTGTGCTTGGAGCTATAAAGAACCAAGATGTCACTGACACTGTTCCTTATTTCATGGTCCTTAAAGATAAAAGGATGTCTATAATGGTGAAATAGTATTAATCATAGGATAACCAAAGAAACAGTAACCTTATAAACATTAGAAACATTAACTTTGTAAAAATTTAAATATATTCTCATCGGTGGTCAAAACACACTTTCAAAATGCATGAATCTGCGAGCTGGTTTTAACGACACTATCATGGAAGCCCACGACAGGGATGCTGCTGATTAATGGGCTAATAAATTATTTAATTCGATTCTTCCCTCCATTCAATTATAAAATCTATGCATTTCTTAGCTTATGTAAGGTCTGTTAGTGCCTTCCTAAGCATTCTATTTTGTCAAAATATAGACTGAAGAAGTAAATAGAAGACTTACCTACTCAACCACAACTTTTGACATTAAGGCTTTTTTTTTTTTTAAACTCAGTACTGTTAACTCAAAACAATGTCCTGAATGGTGAATACAGCAAGGCTTCCTTGTGTATGTTTGTTTTTAAAGATGATGCTGGTTTAAAAGATTAACTATAATTCTAAGTCAGGAATTTCCTCACACTTCCCAATTTAGAACCTTCAGTTAATTAAAGGTCAGTCTTTATGATGTAAAAGTTTGCTAATAAAAGCCTTGCCAGTTCCTTTTTTCTTACAACTGTGTAAGCAATCCCTAGATGATCTATTTCAAATGTGATTTTAAATTCTGAAATGGAAAAAAACTTCTAAAGCCAATAATCAGATATATACGATATATGGGATTCAGCATTTAGGGGGATACCCACTACTGCTGACTCATATTCTCAGGACCAAATTGGATCCTCAATAAAATGCTTTAAGTAGCACCTTGAAATTTGATTCAATGTGATTTATACATATTCAATAGCTATTATGTGCCAGATTCCGTGCTATTAAACCGAGGCTTCATTTCACCACGCTCTCATTTCATCACCATCAAATGAATATGTATAGGGCACTTCCTATGTCTATGCCATTTAAAAGCATAAGAAGAAATAAGAAAACAGAATACCTGCCCTCAGGGAACTGTCTCAGAGCAACATGTACCAAAAAGTTTTAATTAGGATTGATGTCTGATTAGAGGCAAGAGATCTCATCTCATTCATCTTTGTCTTCTGAGCAAGTGACGTAGAACCCTGCCCAAAAGCACCCAAAGAATGTTTGGGGACCTGAATGGTATTATGAGTAATTTTACACTTTATAGATAGAAAGATTTCCCTTCTAAAGTTTGTCCTATTTCTAAAATAATTCCCAGGAGGGAAAACTGATGCTTTATACATTGATTACTGCTATTCTTAATTCCCAAGGGTCACTGAGTATGTACCAACATATTGTGCTTAATTGTTCTCAAAATCACTTATACTCAGTTTCAAAGCCACATACTGAAGCCATTTATACAAGACTCAGACTAAATATATCATATGGCAAAACATAATATTATAAAAATATATTTAATGAATCATTTTCTTGGTTATCTGGCTAACTTTTCTCTATGTATATCTTTTAAAGATATCACCTTATTCAAATGTCAACTGCTGCTCAGATGATAAGGGGAAAGATTTTATGAAGATGATTTTCGTGTTTGGCAATAGGGTGCGGGGGAGAAACGTAGTTTTTAAATTCCAGCTGGGCTGTGAGCCAGTTGCTTCGTTACAAAGTGCTTTATTATTATTATTATTATAAGAACTGTCTACCTAATAGGTACTAAATGAAACATCATATACATATAAGCTATTAATGTAGTACCTAGCATATAGTAGATGCTTCATAAATATTAAATTCCTTTCTATTTCTGTGGAAACATGGATTTACCCTCAAGAGGTTGTCTCCATAGTTAGAAAATCTGATTATCCTCCCTTCAAATTTTGCACTGAATGAAACAGCATTTGTGTTTATGCCCCTCTTTACTCTAACCATTACAGATAATTGCCATAGCTTTGGGAATAATACAGCAAACTCCAAATGTCTATATAAAACAAAAAATCATGTATAATTTAGTGTCGCAAATCAACACCTACACTGTAGGCTTTTAAATTACTTTCTATGAAACTGTAGTTTAAAAAATGTACACATTTGAAAAAAATCAACTGTAGTTATTTTAATCACAGAATAAAAGTCATTGCAAATACTCTTCAACATGTCTGAAATCATAGAAATTTGCCAATAAATATTAGTAAATATTTTATTTATCCTCATCACCTACTATTTTATGACCAGATTGAAAGGCCAACAGACTAAGAAGGACTACCTAACTGATATGAAAGTCTAAAAGCCACCAAAATATTCTATGAGCAATACTGAACAAAAGAAATATGCAAGATCTGCAATGCATGAGCTTAAAGTAACGAGATCAAATAATTCTAAAATGCTGTTTGATATAATTTCATTTCTCCAATTCTTGACAGTCATTATATTCCTTGAAGCTGAGGCATCCATTGGTTCAAGTGACTGGCAGAATGCAGCAAATACAATTATACTCTAATTTTAAATTTCAAAATGAGTTCTTAATGGCCATGTCAGAAACACTTGTAAGAGCCAGAGCTTTTATTTGTAAGAGCCAGTCTTTGTTGAGAGGATGGATTTAGGAGGCCCAATGAGACAAAGCTGAAAGACTCAGCATAGAGATTATTAATGTCAATTGCCAAATATGGAATAAACATTTTAAAAAAGAAAAAAAGGAAGGAAGAAAGAAGGAAGGAAGGAGGGGAGGGAGGAGGGGAGGGAGGGGGGAGGGAGGCTTTGTAAATTATAGTATGGACTGAAGAGACTACAAAGGGAGAAGTCAAGAATTAAGAAAAAAGCATAGTGCTATGTCACTGAGAAAGGCCTAGGGAAGATATTTGGTGGCCACAGTAAAGTGAAAGCAGTTGTGTGCAGAGTTTCGGAACTTGAAGCCTGAGGCCACTTCAGACTCTAGGGACACTAGCACTGGGCGCTCACCAATGCTCAGAGACTAAGCAAATCTAGTTTCTTCACCCACAGTGGCCTGAAGGAACCCAGAGGACTTCCTGGGCACCCCACCCCACCCCACCATCATGGTGTGATGTAAGCTTCCCCATCTTCCCTAAGAAAAGGAAAGGGACGGGGAGATGGGAGAAAACAACCCTGGACTCATTGCCCTATAAAAAACCTAAACTGTGTAAAGGAAGAGAACAAATTACTGTGAAAAGGTAAGACAAAGTTTATTTTCCTCCACCATCAACAGAAATGGAAGCTCAACACCAAGTGGAGTTAATTATAGAAAACAAAGTTAAATATCACTGTATCTGCATTCTGCAGTAGAAATTTTAACAGGTTACGGTGATTTTTTTTTACATGTTGACTTTTGAACACTGGTAAATGGAGAGGGAGAAATACATAATAAAAATCTCAAGACAGACAATTAGAGAAATGGCAGTAAGTCAGAGTGACTAAGGTAAAATACATGGGTGAGCAATCCCCATGCCACCAGCTATGAACCCATGCATTTCTTGGCACTGTACTGTTTTTACATTTTTTAGCTCATTAGTGAGAAGATATAAGCTCCCTGAGGGACAGAGGAGAGAAACTCTGTAAAACAGAGCTCAAGCTTTGCCTAGAGTTAGTGAAAATTAAATCTAATAGCCTAGCTTTTGTCACTAGCTTATTAAATTACAGAGATACAGAAAATAAAACTCTATTATCAAGACCTCAGGAGAAAAGGTAGAACATAAAGTTGTTACATTATTTTAAATAGGTTTTTAATAGAAATACTTAGGGAAAATAAAACTATGCTTTATGTTTATTGTATTGCAATGATTGTTCAAGATTTGTTTCTGTGAATTACAAAAACAAAAAACTATTCTAATTCCTATACAAAAACATGTGTAACACACACTTGAGGCTAGCCATTCTATAAAATACATATATTTTAAAACAACATATTGTACACAAGAGTTTTTGTTAAGTGAAATTAATATGTTAGTAACTCACACATTGTGAACACAGACACATATATATTGGACACCAATACACAAAATTGTTAGCTTGAAGAAACTGCACACATAATGCAACAAATTGAACTTGATGTACATAAATTGTCTACACAGCTATAGAGATAGTAATATTATATACTTATACTGTTTTATTGCAGTCATGCTAAATTAACATACCAAGTTAAGGATAGAGTTCTTCAGGTCTGGTTTTGATCTGGGTTTTGCTTTTCAGCTAGACTATTTTTTCCAAACTAGTGTCAGCTTTGAAAAGCTGCAGGAGCCTCTTGTGGATGCCCACCTCATCCGACGGAAGGCGGTGTTCCAAAACCCTTTGTGTTAGTGAGATGAGAAGTTGGTATTGTAAGGACTGGTTTAAGCTGTAAATAAGCATACTCTCACAAGGCATCAACCAGATGTCAATTAGAATTAAGGTTTACAAATATCAAAGAAATCCAACCTAGCATCTATTGGAAGGATAATCCTTTACTTAAGTCAAATTCCATTTTAAATTAAGCCTAAATGAATTATTCTCAAATCTCTGCATATTGAATAGTGCATCATAGACATGCCACATCACCACGTAAATATAAAATAAAGTACTAAAAATTAGGTCAGCGATTATATCTGCAGAAGTTATTTTGTAGAGCAGCAATCTGACCTACGACGTTCTCTCTTGAGGCATACTTAAATACTACAGGATACAGTACAAGAGTAATGGAGACATCAGTGAAACCACGTATAGACGGAACAGATTACGTTTTATTGGTTAGTTTGGTTGGGTTCTGTAGCTTGGGTGAATCTCTCATTTTGATCATGGTCTTCTCTCCTTGCCTAGGATTCCAAGAGCTTCTGAGACACCATCATCACCACAAAAAAATAGTTCCCACTAGTTGAACATTTTTTATTAGGTACTAAGCTCAAGACTTGGCCTTCCCTGTCACATTCTATTCTTAAAATACCCCTGTGAGACAGAGATTATACTCCCATTATACAGATAAGAAACTGAGGCTGAAAGAGACCAAGAATTTTCCCAAACATACACAGCTGGTAATAGGAATACAGATGTGTCTATGAGGGCAATGCTCTTCTCATTATACTTGCAAGAAAGGCATGGACATTTAGTGCAGTGAGAAAATGAATGGACAGGATGTTTTAAAAGGTTTAATTATAATCAAAATACATTTGGAATGCTGTAGAAGCAGAGGAAAGCCAAGAACCAAGATTCAGAAACCTCTAGGACTGACAGAGATGGAGGCTGATTTTTAGACATTCTAGCAAAAACTTTTCCAGGAATGGTGAGCCTCATAAAATGACTGCATTCATCATACTAGGGGAGTAAGGCAGAAAACTGCCACGTAGACCTAATTTGTGTCAACCTGCTGATGTCTGCTGCTGTTGGTACTTTTCTCCAATGTAAAGGTCTGGTAAAGAAAATTACAAGAAAATATTAGTAAAGACAGAGTTCTGACTAGATGGAGTTACGAGTAGCTCAAGTGACACATTTTGATACAAAATGTTTTGTTTTGCTTATACAAAATTAAATTGATAGATAATTTAATGGGCTCCAATGTAATGAAGAGCACAATTCCCCAAAAGATTTTAGTCTGTAAGCAAAGGTACCCAGTGGATTTGAAGGTCATTATTCAGCATGGTAGGAAAGCCAGGGCTAACAGGTGATGTTCAGAAGTTTTGGAATGCTAGTATTGATGTGCTTTCTCTTTCTTTAGATCACGGTGCCTGTTCTTTACAGCCATATCTGCTCATTACTAGGAATTACCTTATATTTGGATCAGAATTCCTTCTTTTAAAAAAAAAAAAAATCTTCCTTATAGGATCAGAGTTTTTTCCTGATCAGGACTTTTCTTTGCAATTCTAACTGCAAGAAAAATATCTGAGAAAGGGTGCTTTGTTGTATACACTAAACTTTCCCATTCTGTATTTCACATTGATGGATCAATTCTCCTGTCCAGTTTGACAACCGTCATTAATAAAAGGGAAATTTGACTGTCATGCATATACACCTTGTTTTACATGCACAGACTCTCAAGCAAAAATGTAGAGAGCACATGGCCTTGCTTTGCTACCTGGTAACTATTATCACAAACTTGTTTGATTGGTTATAGTTTAGAAGGTGAAAAAGAAACATTTTGGCTATTTAGATAAAATCAAAATCATGCAGTCTAAATTCTGGACTGAACAGGAGATCCCTGAAGATAGGTTCTGGAGAGCCATGCAGCAAATGACTTGAACTGTTATACAAAGTTTCCATTTGTGACTGGGATCCCCCTGCAGAGAAATGTGTCCTGGGTTGAATGAGGTGCTTTCCTAGGATCTTTGTTTTTTCATTTCCTCCTCTTGGTTTAATATTTCTATAACTAATAGACATATTCAATACAGAAACTTTTATTCTACTTCTTGGTTTGTCTTTTCATATTAAAAAATCCAAACAGTTTGGAAAACAGATTATCAATTCACTATTCTGATATCTATAAGCCTTCTATGTATTTATTTTCAAATATGATTTTTAAAAACTAGGCATGGTGGCTCACACCTGTAATCCTAGCACTTTGGGAGGCTGAGGCAGGTGGATCACAAGGTCAAGAGATCAAGACGTTCCTGGCCAACATGATGAAACCCCATCCTACTAAAAATACAAAAATTAGCTGGGTGTGGTGATGTGCACCTGTAGTCTCAGCTACTCAGGAGGCTGAGGCAGGAGAATCGCTTGAACCTGGGAGGTGGAGGTTGCAGTGAGCCCAGATCCCGCCACGGCACTCCAGCCTGGTGACAGAGCGAGACTCCGTCTCAACAACAACATGTTAAAGATAACTCCATATTGCTCCTTATGTATCACTGTTACTATCTGTAAAATATCTTTGACATTACTACAAAACTTAATTTAACACTTCACAGATCACTCACTAGTTTGCTCCCAGTTTTTTACTGCAGTCGCTCCTCTGCTGAACATTTTATGCATTTTTTAAGACTAATTATTTTGGCTTTACATTCATTTGAATTCCGTCTTAATCTGGAATGCCTGAGTGGGATTACTGGGTCAAAGGCCATGAACACTTCTGTGAGTACTGATAATCTCCAGTTAGTTTTATGTGGCCTGGCAATACATATGATTAGTGGCTTCATGGAAATCTCATCATTTCTTTTTCTTGTCTTTTATTTTTATTTCCTTTTTCTATGTTCTTTGTTTTCCTAATAGATGCTTTGATCTTTATTTCCCTGTTTATTTACCAATCCTATAATTGCATTTGAATTTAAGTTGTTGATTTCTTCTAACAGTATTAAATTTAGAATTTTTTCATCTAAGAGCTGATAAGTATTCAATTTTCTTTTATTTTTTCTTATGTTTACATATTTTAATTTTTAGAAATTATTGTAGTAAACTATATAAAACATGCATCTAACTGAATTTGTACCCCAAACTGCTAACCATTCATTTGAAATAATTTGTTTTTTATAGTCTGCTTTCTCCCCTGCCCTCTGTTTTTAGTGGGGGAAGAGGTTATGTGTATTATAATTAGATTTATTCAGTAGCTATTCTTTTCTAATAACACATGTCTTTTCTTAGGTAAAAGCATTATTTCAAAGATCCATTTTGGATGTACTAACATATGATATACTTTTTCCCCACTAGAAGTATGTCTATTTATTCACATTTTCATTATCTCAGTAAAGGTTTATAGAAAAATGCTCAATCTCTTTGCAGATTACTTTTTATATATTTCATGCAATTTGCTATTATTATAAATTTAATATTTGTTGTAACTCCTAAGTGACTATTTCTAGTAAGGCATTTATTTTGTTTTTTTTTGTTTTTTGTTTGTTTGTTTGTTTTTTGTTTTGAGACGGAGTCTCGCTCTGTCGCCCAGGCTGGAGTGCAGTGGCGCAATCTCGGCTCACTGCAAGCTCCACCTCCCGGGTTCACGCCATTCTCCTGCCTCAGCCTCCGAGTAGCTGGGACTACAGGCGCCCGCCACTACGCCCGGCTAATTTTTTGTATTTTTAGTAGAGACGGGGTTTCACCGTGGTCTCGATCTCCTGACCTCGTGATCCACCCGCCTCGGCCTCCCAAAGTGCTGGGATGTTTTAAAAATTTATTTACTTTGTACTTACCTATTTTACTGGAGCCTTTTATTAGAAGTTATTTTTTCTTTCTTTCTTTTTCTTTTTTTTTTTTTTAAGATGGAGTTTCACTCTTGTCGCTCAGGCTGGAGTTCAGTAGCACAATCTTGGCTCACTGCAACCTCCACCTCCCAGGTTCAAGTGATTCTCCTGCCTCAGCCTCCCAAGCAGCTGGGATTACAGGCATGTGCCACCACGCCCAGATAATTTTGTATTTTTGGTGGTAAGCCACCACGCGTGGCAATGTTTTACTCAAGTTTCAATACATTTTAACATCCCTGCCCCCTAAATCAATAATTTATATTTATAATCAATGCAAAAGTATTTGATCATTGACAAATATTTATTTCTTTAAAATAACCTATATCTCTGTTTGTCTTTATACATTTTGAAGGCCTAAATTTAGAGGATTATTTGAGATGTTCTCAGCATGAGTTCAGGAAGATTGAGGGGAAGATTAACAGCGTTGTTTATACAACTGGTTTAAACATCAATTTGTGATTACTACGTTTATCCAGGCTTATTAGCAATTCAGGCAGAATCTAGTTGTCATAACTATTTAATGATCAGTTACCATTTCATTAAAATACCTAAAGATAGTATTTAACACTCTTAAAGAACCTAATCATTTTCTTTTTGTAGGATCAGTTGGAGGTTAGGTAGCACTTGGTCTGACTCAAAAGGAAAATTATTTTACACCTCAGCAAACAAAGTAATGGGGATTTTTGACATAAATAGCACTGCTGTGCTCTGTAATTGAAGTTCAAAAATGGAAGATGAAACCACAGAAGCAGAAAACCAAAGTAAGCTTGCAATGAAAAGAAATACAGGCCACAGTTGCTTCTGGCTGAGACTGACTGCCAATCTTTGGGAGTGAGATTATGACACTAATTCTAAAGCACTGGGTCCTGCACTGACATTAAATCACATTCCTCCCTTATGGTCACTCTCCAAGCACACCAAAGAATATGTCATTCTCTCATCAAGAGACATGACATAGATTGATGGAGACTTGAATAGGCTATCAGAGTTTTCCATTGGGTAGAATCCTGCCCTTGTCTGGTCAATATTTAGAGGTGCTGCTACATATGCTGCTACATGTTCTAAAGCATCGCAGGAGTGGCCTGAAGAAACAGGACATAGTGGGAGATACAAACATGTCACCATCTGAAATTTACTTTTAATCTTTTAATGTGCATCGAGTAGTGTTGCTTCCAGATTACTTATACCTTTTCAAAAAGACTCACAACAACCAATCTTGTCTGTTGCCCAGCTTTTTAATGGCTGTAATGTTTAGGACACCTAGATTTCTGAGGTGAGTTACATAAATATTTCATTTTTGTTTTGTATTCATGGCAGAATTTCTATGTTTCATGGATTTTCTTAATGCAGATACACTCAAACTAACATAATATAGTAGCATGTCTAATATTTTTTCCAGAAGGATACCAATTCAATAGCTTGATATTTAATGCAGGCAAAATGGACATATCTCAGTATAGATTGTTAAAGGTGAAATCATTTTAGTTACTTAGTAAACATATTGGAAGGATCCAGGGCATTACTACCATCACATATTCCCTATCCCCAAAATAAAGTATGCTCTGCCAAATCCATCACTATTGCAGTTTCTCATTCTAGGATTTTTAGTTATTTTCTTGCTCTTACAATTTTGGTGTAATTCTGAAATAATGAGCACACGAATAACATTGTATTTAATAAATACTTAATGGAAAAACAAAACTTGAATATTGATTTCATTATTTCCATTTTCTTAGAATGACAATTTCTGCAAGCAATACGATGACATCTTGATTTACAACTGAAATGCACACACATTCATTTCAATTAAAATGCCATGAAAGTATCATGGCAGAATTGACAAAAATGACAGAATAAAAGATTCCCTCAGCATGCTATTTTAAAAAATTTCTAAGAGTGATTTGTGGGATAAAAAATTAAATGAAATATTTCTATCATTATTCTTCATCCCATAAACTGATGTATGAAAGAATTTTACAGTAGAGAACACATCTTGGGAAAGAACTTAGTTTCATAAATGAAACAGGTGTAACATATTAAGGTGGATAGCAAAAATGCTAAACTAAGAATATTTGCAAACCATCTAAATAAAATAGAAAATTAAAATGAGATCTTGGGTAGCCTATCATTCAATACGTTAAAAGGAAAGCAACAAGTCAAAAGCACAGGATAAGAATCTTAAATGAATGTATAGCAATCTCTGAAATTAAATGAGGTAAGAATCATCACACAATAATTGAAATTATAATCTATTATGTTGTTATTTTCAGAGAGTTTATTTTTTATATGTCTCTCTAGCAGTCAGGAAAAAATAACCCAAGATAAAACTAATCTGAAATGTACTATAATCTTGAAAACTGAAACCAACATTTCATGAAGGATGATTTAATTACAGTATGTTATAGTAACCTTAAAGAATCTAGAGAAAGAAGTGGGTAAGGTAAATTTTTAAGAAGAGATCTAGGCAATATCTCTGGTTATTAGAATAGGAAAATCTCTGGAGGGGCAAAGGGTAAATTATCAGGCTCTTTTGGCTGGAAAGTAGTATCTGTTAATATTCAATTCCCATTGCTCTAATTTCATAGCCAGCAAGCAAGTTTCCTACCTATAATTTGGCCACCAGAGCACATTTTCTCACCCAAGGGGAGTGTCTTTTATGATTAACTAATCCAGTTATTGTCTTATGTGTAGCGCCTACTGTAAATTAATGAGCAGACATTAAGATTTATAAATCAGTCTCTTGTGACTTTGGCTAATACAAATCAGTCTCTCAGTATCACCTCCAGCTGACCAGACATGCTCTGACTTCAAGCATAGGAACATATACTGAGTAACACACCTTACCAAAATCTAGGCACCAAAGAAAGCTTAACCTAATGTGTTTCTTAACCTGATGATAAAACAACCTAATGTTTTTCTTTTTACTATGGAGAGAAAGATGACAGTTAACTAAGAGATGAAAAAAATTGAAGAGTTTTTAATCTGATACTGAGTTGTAAATTTCTCAATCTGTTCCTTAACCTTCAGTCTTAAATAGAACTATTACTAAAAATTATTAGAAGGATTATCCTATAATTGTAGTAAATTAACATTAAGGTTATTTTTCTTCATCTCTTCTACCTTAAATACTTTTTTGGAGGGAGACTTTAAAGAAAATATAATATCCTAATAATTTATTTCATGTTTACTCCTGCAGAAATAAATGGTTTTAAAAATTGTACACAAAGTGAAAACAAATTCTCACTAAAGAATTTTTCTGTAAATTCATCTTTTCTCCTGTACTTATGCTGTGTATAACATCAGAACTAATTTTAACATGAGGGCAACATGTTCAAGAATGCAATTATTTTGCAGAAAATGTGTGTCAAACCCAGACAGAAGAAACTGTGAGTTTTAAAAGTAATATCTCTTCAAGACAGTGTAGTATTGACAAAATAGAAAAATACATTAATGGAACAGAACAGACAGCCATATAATTAGACACACATCAATATAGTCAGCTGATCTTTGGCAAAGGAGCAAAGGCAATACAATGAAGCAAAGACTGTCTTTTCAACAAACAGTGCTGAAACAACTGGACATCCACATGCCAAAAAACTGAATCTAGATACAGACTTTAAATCTTGCAAAAAAAGTAACTCAACATGAGTCATAGATCTCAATGTAAGGGGTGAAACTATACAACTTCTAGAGGATAACATAGAAAAAAAAATCTAGATCAGAGGTGTCCAATCTTTTGGTTTCCCTGGGCCACATTCAAAGAAGAATTGTCTTGGGCCACATATCAAATATGCTAATGATAGCTGATGAGCAAAAACATAAAAATAAAATAAAAATAAAAATAAAAAAACAAACCACACACACACACGAAAATCTTATAATGTTTTAAGAAAGTTTACTAATTTTTGTTGGGCTACATTCAAGGACTCAAAAAAATCTCATAATGTTTTAAGAAAGTTTATGAATTTGCATCCTGGGCCACATGAGGCCTCTGGGTTCCGGTTGGATGAGCTTATCTAGATGGTCTTGGGTATGGTGGTGACCTTTTAGATTTAACACCAAAAGCACTATCCATGACAGAAGTAATCTATAGGCCGAGATTCATTAAAATTTAAGACTTCTTCTCTGTGAAAGACATAGTCAAGAGAATGAGAAGACACAGATTTGAAGAAAATATTGGCAAAATATATATCTGATAAAGGACTGTTACACAAAATATATTAAGACCTCTTAAAACTCAACAGTAAGAAAACAACCCAATTAAAAATGGGCAGAAGACATGAACAGACAGCTCACCAAAGAAACAGATGACAAACAAGCGTAAAGATGTTCCATAATAAAATGTCAGCAGAGAAATGCAAATTAAAACAGGAATGATATATCACTGCATATCTATTAAAATGGCCAAAATCCAGAAGATGAACACCAAATGCTGACAAGGCTGTGGTGCAATATGAATTATCCTTCATTGTTGATGGGAATGCAAAATTGGTACAGCCACTTTAGAGGACAGTTTGGCAGTTTCCTATAAAACTGAACATACTTTTAATATACAACCCAGCAATTGTACTCCTACACATTTAATCAAATGAATTGCAAACTTATATCCACAAGAAAAACCCTGCACATGGATGTTTGTAACAGCTTTATTCAAAATTGCCAAAACTAGGAAGTAAACAAGATGTCCTTCAGTAGGTTAATGGCTAAACTGTGGTACATCTAGATAATGGAATATTATTCAGCGCCAAAAAGAACTGAGTTATCAAGCCATAAAAACACATGGAGAAAACTTAAGTGCATATTATTGAGAGTAACCAATCTGAAAAAGGCTACATTATCATATGATTCTAGCTGTATGACATTCTGAAAAAGGCAAAACTATAGAGACAGTAAAAGATCAGTGGTGGTCAGGGATTAGAGGGAAGGAGAGATGAATAGGCAGAGCACAGAGGATTTTTTGGGCAGTGAAATTACTCTGTATAGTAGTACAATGGGAGAGACATGTCATTATACACATTTGCCAAAACTCATAGAACATACAACACCAAGAGTGAACCCTAATATAAACTATGTGATAATGATGTGTCAATGTAAATTCACCAATTAACAAATGTTAATGCACCTGCACCTCCTCTGGCGCAGGATGTTTATAGTCGGGAAGGCTGTGCATATGTGGAGGAAAGTGGCATATGGGACAACGGAAATTCTGTATGTTCTGCTTAGTTTTGCAGTGAACCTAATCTGCTGTTTAAAAAAGAGTCTATTAAGACAAAACACTAAAAATTTTTAAAGTACTATCTTTATGTTCTTACATAAATCATTGCTCACTGATATGGATATCCAAATCTAGTACTTTGAAAGTTTTTAAAATAATGAACTGAGATTTCATACCTGATTCCTAAATTTCTAGATGACCTGTCTGTTTTATAAGATAATCTTACATTAAAGGAAATTATGAAAAGGCAAAACATAGCAAATGCATTAAGATGTCATTTATGTTTCATTCCAAGATTATTTAACTTATATATGTGTCCAAAAGTAAATCACATCATATTTTAATGTCTGAAAGATGTACCTTATATGACTCTTGATATCCATTTTCTTGATCTATCACAGTTAAGACATTTCTGTTGCATAACTTTTCTAATTACTTTTTCCTTTTACTGAGATAACATAGTCTTTAGGTTTACTGTCATTTCCTTATTTCCACTGGCTTTAATCTAAACAGAAAGATCACATAATCCATTAAAATTGCAACAATGAGAAATCCCATCTGATCAGAAGGATATTTTATTTCCTCATTGGTCACTTGAAAATACTCAAACTCTGTTTTTCTTTTTCATCATGAAACCTTATCATTTTTCTGGTTGTAAATATTGAAAGAGTATAATGAAGCAGAAGAAAACATCAGCAATAAACCAGAATTCCTTGGGCAAGACTGTTAACATTTTAGTAGTTTTGTTGAGAATTTTTTTGCATTTTCATAATTAAGAAAAGATCATATTCCTATCTTGTTTTAGAATATTATTGTAAAATTCTTTTCCATGTCATTATAAATTCTTCATAAACACTACTGTTAAAGGCTGAGGACCTCACAATAGAGTCAATAATTTATTTAACTATTCTCCTATTGCTGGGCATTATAATGGTGTGATGAATATCTTTTCACTGTAATCCCTCCCTATATTTTAAACATTTTTTACAGGAGTTTTTCCTCGATAATATCCTATTGGCCTTAAAGAGAACTCACTTATACCTGTGATAAATACACCAAGAACACAGTTATCATATGATTTTTTATCAAAGAAAAATATCACATAAATCGATAGCATTTTATCAAACTTATTTTCCACATAGTCCTGCCTTCCTTATTCTTCAACATTTAAGTTTCTTTCTCTTTCAGTAGCCTGTGTGATCATTTCTTTGTTCTCTAGTTTCAACTATAGTCAACATTATTGAAAAGTTTCTTTTAAAATTCAGAAAATTATTTTTGGCCCCATACCTACCCTATTAATCCCAAAGAGCATATAGAAGGAAGCAATGGAGAGGGAAACCGAAATGCTCAGAGAAATCTGATGTGGGTTGACAAGACAGGGAGAATTTGAGCTGAAGCATAACTATGGCCCACCCCCATTCAGAGAGCATGACACATTCCATCTGCTCCCAGACAGGAGTCATCACTTAGGAGTGATGCCACAGGTTAGAAAAGTAAATGAATCCCCCAACTAGAACAAGTAAAGTCCCATGATTTGAAGGCTTTTCTAATTTGAGGGCCCTGGGCTGCTTTGGGGAATCCTATAAACATGTCAGTGTCAGATTTGGAGGGACTTAGCTGGTTTTCTCTTTGAGGGCAGCAGGACTTTCTGATTGAGAAGAGGAACTTTAAAAAAAAAAAAAAAAAAGGTGGGGGGCATTAATGTTCAGAGGCAGCGTGGAAGAGGTAAGAAAAACAAAGCTTTGGAGACAAGCCTATAAGCATCCAAGCCAGGCTAGACTATAGACTATGTAGAGTGTTTCATCTTGTATAAGGTTCTTGGCCACACTAAGTCTCAGTGTTGTCTCCTGGGTGATAACTAACTAAAATGTGTGGCAATGTGTAGAAAGTATGAAACAGCATATCTGGTACATGGTAGGGTTTAATAAGCACTGATACCCTTTTTTGCCTCCAAATTTCCTCTACTTCACCGAGTCCTTCCCTTTTGCATCAAGGAAGACTGAAATCAAAGGGATTCTGGATTTTTCCTAGGTTGTCCAGCCCACTCTACAGGGGGTGGGGAAAAGAATTACACAAGTAAATATAGTATTGATTTACATTCACACATGAACTAACTTTCAATAGGCCAAGTGATTCTATTGCATAATTCAGGCATTTTTTGTATATAAAACCAGTTATTGCTTTTATAAGCATCAGTAATGGGGAGGAAGAGGCATTTTTCAAACTTCCCATACATTTGAAACTGAGAAATTTCCCATGACATGAAATTATCTTTCTACTCTGTCTGGATCCCTGCTTAGTTGTCACTGATTTTATAGCTTGAGCTCTAAATTTCAATTAATTTAAAATACAATTAATTTTAAGACATCAAATCCAGCTAAGTTTGTAGCCATCTACTAGATTCACATGAATATTCATTTCCTTCAGCTCATTTATTAAAATCAATTTAAGAAAAATACAGTTTAAAAGGATTCTGAAGAAATTAGGGTATTTAATTAACTAAAACAGAGGATATTATCCAGCAACATTTTAAAAAGATTTTTAATAGTAGAATCTGCCTTTTCTTATTAATAAGTTTTGTGACAACTGGGACTTTTTATTTTGCAAATTTAAAAACTAGAACAAAATCTTGCCCTTCTTTTGATGTAGACATATTATAGCTTTGTCTATTTAAGTCAAAAACATTTTTCTGAGAAGACAAAATTTGGTTTAAAGTTTGGTTGGGCTATAGTTATTGTCATTCTCCTGTGGACCCTAAATATACTCTAGGCAAGAAACTCTGGATTTAGAAACTGTCTATTAACCTAGTTTTATTTTGCCTTAGTAGTTTTCAACTGTTTGCTACAGAACTTCAAGTACCTAAATGATGGAGTTGCATCTGCTACCCAGATTGGGAAACAGACGACAGGACAGGCCTAATCGTGTAATTAGTTTATTTAAATATTGAATGAACAAAGAGGATTGCTCTATGTGCAAAGTGTGGCAACTGCTAACTAAAAGGTGTTATCCCAATGTCTACTTTTCTGTTGATAATTTTGTTTTTGTTGGTTCTTCTCTTGAAGACCATACCAACAGATACTCTCTAAAACATGTCCATTAATTCAATCTGTCTCTGCCCTTGGTTACTCCCTAACTGTTTAGTATTTTACCCAATGTGGTAGGCAGAATAATGACCTCTCAAAGATGTCCATGTTTTAATCCTTGGAATGTGTGAATATGTTACTTTACATTGCAAAGAGGATTTTGCAGTGTGATTAAGTTTAAGGACCTGGAGAAAGGAAGATTACCTTGAACTATGCAGGTGGGCCCATTTGAATCACATGAGTTGTTAAAAGAACGTTTGTGTCTGAGATAAAAGTGAGAGAGGTCACCAAGAGATGTAACAACTTCTGTCTTTGAAGATGGAAGAAGGACGCCATAAGCCAAGGAATGAAGGTGACCTCTAGAAGCTGAAAAAGGTAGAGAAATTGATCCTCCTCCAGAGCCTGCAGAAGGGAACATAGCCCAGCTGACACCTTGATATTAGCCCAATGAGAGTCACTGAGGCTTCTGACTTACAGAACTCTAAGGTAATACATTTTTGTTGTTTAAACCATTAAGATTGTGGGAATTAGTTATGACAGCAACAGAAAATTGATACCACTCATAAGAATTAATCTCATCATAAAGAAATAAAACCCTGTGGACCACCTGCCTACCACTTTTCAGATGGATAATGGCATTCATAATTCTACAGTATCACTTTTAATTCTTTTCTAGTAAGAAAATTTGCACATATTGAATTCCTAACTCTTTGAGGCATGAAAGAGTTTGAGGTTATACATAAACCGTATCCCCTATGTTACTTCTTGGTTTCTATCATTCTATTTTACTCTCTCCTTCATAAGATGTCAAGGATGTATTACAACCAGAATGTACTTCTTACCTGTCTTGCTACATTCCCATTGTGGTGCACATGAGAATGCTGAGATTAAAGGCTCAAAAATGAACTTAAAAAGAGAGATGAATCTATCACTTCTAGTGGAAATGGAATCACAAGTATTTGGGCCAGAAGTATGAAATGTTTTGTTAAGTAAAAAAAGGCTGATTGATAAAACAACTTCTTTGTATTTTCTATAAAATCAAGAAAATTGTTCAAAATATAGAATAGGGCCTAAAACAGTGGCTCACTCCTGTAATCCCAGCACTTTGGGAGGCTGAGGCTGAGGTAGGCAGATTGCTTGAGCATGGGAGTTCAAGACCAGCCTGGGCAACAATGGTGGAATCCCGTCTCTATAAGAACTACAAAAATTAGCCAGGTATGCTGGTGTATGCCTATAGTCCCAGCTACTCAGGAGGCTGAGGTGGGAGGATTGCTTGAGCCCAGGAGGTAGAGGTTGCAGTAAGCCGAGATTGGGCCACTACATTGCAACCTGGGTGACTTCTCTTTTATCTTTCGCACATATGTGGAAGCTCAACCTGTCCAGGTTTGCCACTAAACCTACAAACCAGGTTTGCCACTAAATCTACAAAAATGTCTGTTTTTTTACTTTCCCAATTTTGAAAAAATCCTTGGTAGAAAGGGGCATAGAAGACTGATTTCCATTCCCAGATCTCTCCCTAGCCACATAGCATAAGACAAGTCATTTGGTGTCTTTTGGTCAATTTCCTCATCCTTTCTGATGGGCATAGCAATACCTGTAACAAAACAATCACTTATTTAAAAATTCACAATTTATATGGAACTGGTTTCAAAATACAAAAGCTCCTTCAACTGCTCGGATATTTTTATTATGTCTAATGTACTGCATTATAGCACAGGTCCCATTTGTATTTTAACTGCTACCTTCAATGCTGTCACAGAAAGCAATGTATCCCTATAACCATTCCCAGAGGCCAACACCTTTTGTACTCACATATGGACAATGCTGAATGCCTGCAAAGTGTAATAATCAAAAGTGTAGACTTAATTGGATTCAAAATTCTATTCTGGTGTTTATGGGCAAGGAAGTTGACCTTCCTGAGCCTCGGTTTCCTTTTCTGTAAAAGAGAGGTGACAATAGAACTATTATGAGGATGAATAAGATAAGGTAAGAAAAATGTCTAACACTACTGAATGTTACCTGCTGCTTGTTAACGTTGGCTTTGCAGCACACATAACAGCAACAGTAGCAACAATCCCAGAATAGCGATGTAGCTATGCTTAATTATCAACTGCCTTGACTGTTCACTCTTATTTCATGTGTGTTTATTTTGTCTCTCAAATTAGCACCTGCAGAGAAATGAGTAGGTCTTATAATTTTCTGTTTTGTACAGTATCTAAAATGATTCCAAGCATATATTCGACAGTCTGAATTAAATACCATTTTGATTATCTGATGATTCTTCACTATTTCCATTGGTCAATAAGAGTTGAGTGTGGAATATCCCAAAGCCTTATAGGTGAGCTGAACCTCAGGAATACAGCAAAAAGTTCAAAGGGGCTACGAAGATGCAGCAACTAAAGGAGCTCTACTTTATGCTTTATAAATTGGAGATATGAATTATATTGCATGAGGGAGAAGGGGTTACAGGTTAAAATAAGGGTTGAAAACCACTGTCGTGAGTACTCAAAATAATATGTAACCATGAAGACAAATCAATATGAATCTTAAATATCTTGCCTCAAGCTATTTATTATCTCTAAATTCTAGAGTTCTCCTGCTCTATATTCTTCCTGCATCCTTTATCCTGAAGAAAAGAGATATATGCCTGGCCCTAGCATTTGGGGGTATTGTCTAACAATGTAAAAACATGTTTATATGATTCTGAAATTCTATTAAAGGAGGATTCTTGAGCACCTGCTATGTGCAGAGCATCCAATAACTCAAACATAAGCACTCATGAACCTTTGTACAAATAAATACAGAAAATTTCTTGGAAGCATCATTTTCTAAGATTTAATTTGCAGGAGTTGTGAGATGTAAGTTGGCAGACCAGAAAAAAAGAGTGAGAAAAAAAGAACCCAAATTTAGAAGTACAATAGAAGAAAGCCAAACCACTAGCAATCACAGTCTGGTAGGAGCTGCAGCATGGTGCCCAGCATAGCACCCCAAAAATGTATTCCTTAGGCACAGTCCTGCTGTATCCTTCCTGCAGGCGGCTCTTGTGTTTGTCGGACCACACACAGGAACATCTCCCTAATCTTGGCTAATTAGAGCAGAAATTGCAGTCTGAATCTGTGAAAAACTAGATTGCAGATTTTTGTTAAGGTTACATAGTTTAATTACTTTCAGAAATACACAGTAACTCAATTAGGGGACCAAAAAGTTTTCAGTTCTGTGTAGGGCCTGCTTCAATGAGAGAAAAACACTTTTATAATCATTGTGTAGATTCACACATAAATGGCACTGTTAAAATTCAGAATCCTATACTAATTATTTACACTAGAAAACGGATAATGAGCATATTTATTGAATGCCAGCTACTTACCAGCTATTATGATACTAATGATCACAATATCCCTGAAATGTTAGAATTTCCTACTGCCAATATTTTTCTAATAATAAGAAATCAAATTCTTAATATGCCATAGCAGAAAGACACAGATTACATTTCTGATTTCTCTATCTCAGAAAAGGAGGGACGGGGTGCTGGGTATATTAAAAACTTAGTGTTTAATACACCCAGTGTAAATTAGGGTTTAACACTTAATATACACTATAGAGAGAAGAGATAAGGGGAATCTGAGTACAAGGCAGCAGCAGGTTAAGATCCAAGTATGTCAGATGACTGTGAGAAGGATTCACACAGATATAGGAGGCAGAACCTACTAAAACTCCTAGAGTCAAAAGGGAACCACAGTCTTTCCTGGTGGTGTTTCCATAGCCTCAGGAGGGGCAGCAGCTGATAGAAGTGCTGATCTGGCCTAGATACATCTCCATTTATTTTACAGGACTTGTCTGGGTCTCAAAAAACAGATTTTGTGTATCTTTAAATGACCATGAGAGCTTGAGAAAGCTGCTAAGATTCTTGGGATCTCAATTTTCCACTAATAAAATTAAGACAAATTAGAACTCCAGAGTAGGTAACATAATTTCATATAGTTGACCTTAAAAATATTAGTAAATTATTGATTACTTAGAAAATAATCATAAATGTGTGTTAATTATACCACAATAAAAATAATCCTAGGCAAAATTTTGGATAAATTTATACAACTTCTTGTGAAAACAAGTATTACACAACAGAAACTCATTTTAAAAGTTAGATTGTGAAATCTAAAAATATGTGTTTAAAAGCATATGAAAACTTTCACTAATGTTCAAATAAGATAAACTAGCCACACAGTAATTTTGCCTCATAATAAATATCCTTCATGCTGATCTAAGTTATAATGCAGGCTTATAATAGACGGCACAGTAATATTTGGTTTCCTGACATAGTTACTGGACATAGTTGCCTCATTTCTCATCTACATTTTATATGACTTATATTCTACATAAAACATAATTATTCTATATTCTACATTATAATCTTGCAAGAAGAACCCCAATATTTACTATTTACTAAGCATGCTTTTTACATTTCTTATCATTTAGTTTATATTCTAAAAATAAGAAGGAGAAGGAGGAGGAGAAGAAAAAGGAGGAGGAGGAAGAAGAGGAGAGGGAAGAGGAGGAGGAGGAGGAGGGAAGAGGAAAAAGAGGGGAAAGAAAAGGGGAAAGAAGGAGAGGGGAGAGGAGGAGGGGGAAGAGAAGAGGAGGAGGAGGGAGAAGGAGGAGAGGGAGGAGGAGCAGGAAAAGGACAAAAAGATAGGAAGGAAGGAAGGGAGGGAAGGAGGGAGGCAGGGGGAGGAGAGGGGAGGGGAGGAGACGAGAGGGGAGGGGAGGAGACGAGAGGGGAGGGGAGGGGAGGGGAGAGGAGAGGGGGAGGAGAAGGGGAGGAGATGGGAAGGGAGGGGAGGGGAGGAGGAGGAAGAGGAGGAAGAAAAGGAAGGAGGAAAAGAAAGAAAAGAAGGAGGAGGAAGAGGAGGAGGAGAAGAGGAGGAGGAGGAACAGGAAGAAGAAGAGGTAGAGGAGGAAGAAGAGGTAGAGGAGGAAGAAGAGGAGGAATAAGAGGAGGAGGAAGAGGAAGAAGGAGAAGGAGAAGGAGAAGGGGAAGGAGAAGAAGAGGAAGGTGGAGTAGGGAGGAGGAGGAGAAGGAGGAGGGTTAAACTATTTATGCAGGTTATTGTACAGCTATAGTATTCATAAAATAAACTTTCTGTAAACACAGTATGTTTAAGGAATAGAAAATTCTGGTTAATTGAATACACTGGTCAAATAACAAAATCAACATATCTATCCACTACTAATAACCCCTTGACTAAGAAAACTATTAAGTATATTCAAATCTTGGATGATTTTAAAATATACTTTAGAATTTTGCTGCACCTTGGAGTTTTTAAATATTAGTTGTAGCTATTACAGAAAAACAAGCTTTTATTCCACTATTTTATGATTTTGACTAGGAATAATGCTTTTTTTTGGATACATCTTTGGCTAAAGTCTGTCTACCCGCCCCCAAAAACTTAGTCTAGGTCAGTGGTTTTCAATGTTGGGTGTGTGTGTGTGTGTGTGTGTGTGTGTGTGTGTGTGTGTTTCAGCACAGAACCCTTTGCTCTAGTGAAACCTAACACAGTTTGACAATTGAGCTAAGAGTGACATTTTATTAATTTAAATAAACTCAGTTTTAAAAATGTATTTGTTACAAAGCCAGTCATAAGAATGCAGTAGATTCTACTCTGATGAACCAAAAAAAAAAAAATGTGAAATCAGGAGATAAAGAGAAAAGTTACACTGTGATATCTGTTTCCTTACCAATTGATTCCTATATTTCATTTTAGTTGCACAATTTCATGAAGATGCTACTTCACACCATTGAGCATTCGTATACAATTTTATAGGATTTCTTAAAAAGATCAGTGTAATGCCACAAGCTTCTAATTAACAACACATTTAGAAAAATTTTTAAATGTATGCACAAAGTGGAAGCTTTGCCCAGAAAAAAACACAAATTAAGCTTTGCTGGTTTCTAAGTGTGACAACTTTTATGTAATATATTCTAGTAGGTTTTCTTAAACAGTTTTTAAATCATTGAAATATCCATGTCAATAAAGTTCAAATCAAAATTAGGAGAATTCCCACAGAACTTCCAAAACATGGTATATTATAACAATATGCCTATATTCAATCTGGTCTCTTTCAAGTATAATACTTGGACTCAATGTGGTTATTTTGTCTTCCCGGGGAAGAAAAGGGAAGAATTTTGAACTGTAGAACAAATATTTCTATAAAAAAGATAGTGACAATGACACTAAACAGAGATTACAAACTCAATTGTGTACAGAATCCCAGCAGGGAACATGAATCCGTTAAGGGGACTGCAACAGGTCAGCTCTGAACCAGAGAGTTCATGACCTACTTCTAGGAAACTGGTCAGAACTCAGCTCTAACAAGTGTCTGTGCTGTGAAAACTCAGCAGTACGAAATCGACTTCTCAAATAGCTCCCAATAGCATTCATGCCCTTGGATAATCCTCTCCTATTGAGTGTGGGTTGAACTTAGAGATTTACTTCCAATGGGAGAGTAGGAACCAGCAAAAGTGACAAGATGGTATTTCCAAGATAAGCTCACAAAAGACTGCCATTTCTGTGCAGCTAGCACACTATCTGGCTCTTCTCAATTTTGCTTTGATAAGGCAAACTGCCATGTGATAAACTGCCCTATGGGGAGGCCCCTGTGAGAAAGAACTGAGGGAGACCTTTGACCAACATCCTCTTAGGAACTGAATTCCTCCAACAACCATGGGAGTGAGCTGAAATAGTCCTCTTCCAGCAGACTCTTGTGATGACTTCAACTCCACCAGATAACTTGAGTGCAGTTTTGTGGGAGACTTAGAGCCAGAGGTCCAATTATGCTACACCTGGATTCTTTACGCACAGAAATAGAGATAATAAATACTGTTGTTTGAAACAGCAGATACCTAATACAGAATGTGAACCAATTTTATAAATTTTCAAGAGCAGCTGGAAACCCAGATTCCAGTGCGTGAAATCTCCTGTTTCTATTTAAGTTGAAAACCAATTCGTTTAATAGCTCAATATGTTACACAGAGGAAAATAACACATCTGAAGGTTAAAGGGAATTGCAAAGCTCCAATTTTCCACTGGTATGCTAATAAGGGAAATGCCAGAGATGATGACCAAAAGTGATCATCCATTGATAAATCTGTGGAATGAGAAAGTCCTCTAAAATAAAATGAAACAACAAACTAATTTTTCCTCTAAAGTATAACATGCCAACAGAGATGGTATCTTGAAAGGTAAGAAGCTCTGGTGCAAGCAGGCACGACCATCAGTAATAAAATTAGAGAAAAAAATTATAACTAAGTAATTTACCAGAAGGAGACCTTGAATCACTGAAAGCTCTTAATATTAAATCTGCCTAATATTTTACTCGTGTGTTTCTACAGAATACTAATAAGCAAGCAGCAGAGGAAAACCTAAGGGATTATTTTCCCCTTTTTAAATGTGAAAGACTATACTGTGGTTAATATACATGAGTTGCAAACTGCTAGGAAAAAGAGACCAATTTCTAACATAAAAATGTACTCATGGATATAAGTCATACTAAAACATTTTAAGACAAAATATTTCTATAAATGTTTGCCACAGAATTACCATAACATCATCTGCTCTATTACAGACGATGGCTAATCTTGTCTTACCCACTCTCAACATTTCATCTACCATTTCTAAGAGAATGAATCCCAAATAGCCATTTCTATCTCTGGCCACATCCCTAAACTATAATCCTTTATCTCAAATTGTGTTTTCTCTTAGCTATCCTCCTTCTTATTCAACAACCATCTTTCTCCCCAAATTGCCTCCTCCTGAACCATTCCATAGCCATTTCCATTGAGTTATGAAATCTGATTAGTTGTTCTTTAACTTTAACTTAATTAGCTTAAATATTACTTCCTTTATATTTTTACAGTAATGATGCTGGTTCAAGGCTTTACGAGTTAACTCCTTAATTACTGCATTATTTTCTTCTCTTCATCTTTTTCTTTCCAACTATTTACCTCATTGTCGCTTTATTCTACATATACACACCAATACTGAGCTCCATAAAGAATCACTGAAGAGAAATCAATTATTGGTAATAATATATGATGGAATTTTGCCCTACATTACAAAATGTCACCACCACTTAGCTTTTAAATGCCATAATGGAATGAAATGAACTAGAAGGTACTAGGAAGGAGATCATGGGTAACCAAAAAATTATGGATAGAAGCACCTGTAATCACTTTAATGATGTGAAAGTATATTAATAAGTTTGCAGGCATGAAACATGGTCACGGCTTCTTGGAGACCTGGAGTTAGCTCTCCTCCCTAGCAAGATATTCTATTTAGCATTGACTGACTTACAGATTTCAGTAACACTAGACCCTGCCCTGAAACCCTGGGTAGAAGTTTGGCAAATCAAGTTCTTTTAGATTACATTTTTTTTCAATATACCAGAAGACTATTTATACAAAACCAATATTAAGGAAATAATGCTTCACAAAGAGAATAGCCATCTTTAAACTAAATGACTTGTGGTTAAATTCTTATACAGTGAGTACTTTTAAAATAGAACACGACCTTATTATCTTCCTATGTGACTTATACATACTGAACACTTTAAACTTGATAACGCTACATACAAAAGCATCTCCTCATCGCAGGTATGAAACAATTCTGAATATAATTGCTGAAATTAAATTTCCTATTTTTTCATTTGAAATAATACAAGAAATCGGGCTGGGCACAGTGGCTCATGCTTGTAATCCCAGCACTTTGGGAGGCCGAGGTGGGCGGATCACAAGGTCAGGAGATCGAGACCACGGTGAAACCCCGTCTCTACTAAAAATACAAAAAATTAGCCGGGCGTGGTGGCGGGCGCCTGTAGTCCCAGCTACTCGGAGAGGCTGAGGCAGGAGAATGGCATGAACCCGGGAGGCGGAGCTTGCAGTGAGCCGAGATTGCACCACTGCACTCTAGCCTGGGCGACAGAGCGAGCCTCCGTCTCAAAAAAAAAAAAAAAAAAAAAAAAAAAAAAAAAAAAAAAAAAAAAAAGAAATAATATAAGAAATCAAAACTTAGCCTAATGTTTGGCCCCCGGGATCAATAAACTGAGTTATTTAAAAGAATACAGAAATAACCTTTTTAAAATGAGTTATTTCCCACAGACTTACCATATATTGTTCAACTCTTCAAATTAATTTTGTAAACATAAAGAATGTCAGGTGTGGTCTAACATCAAGTGGAATTTATTAGAATCTAACAGAAACAGTTTTATACTTCAATACTAAATATCTTTAACCCTTTTACAAGTGGGGAGATATGGTCCTTTTTGGCATCTGACTCTGCATATGAACAGCATGAGCAGCAGAGAGATTTGCCAAAGTCAGAAAAATCATCATGGAGTCCGTGAGACTGATAGTCCAGGAGAAAAATATTCAAAGGTGTTGCTCCTCCAGCCTACCAATCAATTCATTCAAAACAAACTATTAGCTTATTAACATACTCCAAGAAGACATCAGTGTCTTTTGGCAAGCTAGCCTGAAAAATAACCACAAAATAATAGAACTCATGCTTCTCACCTAGGAAGTAAGTAGGACAGTTTCATAACATATACATGATCAGGGCAAGACTACAAACTGTCCAAAAAAAATAAAAGATAGCAGGTTGAAAGAGCTGACCAGCCCAAAATCTCCTTAAGCTGATAAGCAACTTCAGCAGTCTCAGGATACAAAACCAATGTGCAAAAATCACAAGCATTCCTATACAACAATAATAGACAAACAGCCAAATCATGAGTGAACTCCCATTCACAACTGCTACAAAGAGAATAAAATACCTAGGAATCAAACTTACAAGGGATGTGAAGGACTTCTTCAAGGAGAACTACAAACCACTGCTCAAGGAAATAAGAGAGGACACAAACAAATGGAAAAACATTCCATGCTTATGGATAGAAGAATCAATATCATGAAAATGGCCATAATGCCCAAAGTAATTTATAGATTCAGTGCTATCCCCATAAAGCTACCACTGACTTTCTTCACTGAATTAGAAAAAAACTACTTTGAATTTCATATGGAACCAAAAAAGAGCCTGCATAACCAAGAAAATCCTAAGCAAAAAGAATAAAGCTGGAAGCATCATGCTCCCTGACTTCAATCTATACTACAAGGCTACTGTAACCAAAACAGCATGGTACTGGTACCAAAACAGAGATATAGACCAATGGAACAGAACAGAGGCCTCAGAAATAACACCACACATCTACAACCATCTGATATTTGACAAACCTGACAAAAACAAGCAATGGGGAAAGGATGCCCTATTTAATAAATGGTGTTTGGAAAACTGCCTAGCCATATGCAGAAAACTGGAACTGGACCCCTTCCTTACACCTTATACAAAATTTAACTCAAGATGGATTAAAGACTTCAACATAAGATCTAAAACGAGAAAAACACTAGAAGAAAACCTAGGCAATACCATTCAGGACATAGGCATGGGCAAAGACGTCATGTCTAAAACACCAAAAGCAATGGCAACAAAAGGCAAAATTGAAAAATGGGGTCTAATTAAACTAAAGAGCTTCTGCACAACACAAGAGACTATCATCAGAGTGAACAGGCAACCTACAGAATGGAAGCCCATCTGACAAAGGGCTAATATCCAGAATCTACAAGGAACTTAAATTTACAAGAAAAAAAAACAAACAACCCCATCAAAAAATGGGCAAAGGATATGAACAGACAATTATCAAAAGACATTTATGCAGTCAACAAACATGAAAAAAGCTCATCATCACTGGTCATTAGAGAAATTCTCACCAAAACCACAATGAGATACCAACTCATGCCAGTTAGAATGGTAATCATTAAAAAGTCAGGAAACAACAGATGCTGGAGAGGATGTAGAGGAACAGGAACTCTTTTACACTGTTGGTGGGAGTGTAAATTAGTTCCACCATTGTGGAAGATAAAAGTGTGGCAATTCCTCAAGGATCTAGAACCAGAAATACCATTTTACGTAGCAATTCCATTACTGGATATATACCCAAAGGATTATAAATCATAGTTCTACTATAAAGACACATGCACATATATGTTTATTGCAGCACTGTTCACAATAGCAAAGATTTGGAACCAACCCAAATTCCCATCAATGGTAGACTGGATAATGAAAATGTGGCAAATATACACCATGGAATACTATGCAGCCATAAAAAAGGATGACTTCATGTCCTTTGCAGGGATATGGATGAAGCTGGAAATCATCATTCTCAGCAAACTAACACAGGAACAGAAAACCAAACACCACATGTTCTCACTCATAAGTGGGAGTTGAACAATGAGAACACATGGACACAGGAAGGGGAATATTACACACCGGGCCCTGTTGCAGGGTTGGGGGCCAGGAGAGGGAGAGCATTAGGAGAAATACCTAATGTAGATGACGGGTTGATGGGTGCAGCAAACCACCATGGCACATGTATACCTATGTAACAAACCTGCACATTCTGCACATGTACCTCAGAACTTAAAGTATAACAACAACAACATCAACAACAGAAAAAAAAAAAAAAAAAAAAAGAGCTGACCAGAAACTTTGGCCCCGCTGCTCACTAAGTCAAAAGGCTCAGTACAAACTTCAGCCATCCCTTTTTGAACCTTTGTTTACTTGAGGAATAAAAGTCACATCTAATGACTCAGAGATGTTCCTTACAGTAAGTACGAGCCTGATTTAGCTTTACTCCAACAAACCTAAAACCAAGACTTCAGAAGGCCAAGATGATCTGCCAGTAATTTAATCGCCTGCTAGAATAACGTTCAATGCTCTTCAGAGGGAAATGGCGGAAGGCAAAGTCTATATGATGTGTCATACGTAATATGTCCAGCAAATTAGCAGAGAAACATGAAAATATGACTCAGTCTAGAGAAAAGTCAGCAGAAACAGACCCAGTTACAAGGCAGATTTCAGAATTAGTGGACAAGAATTGATAAAACAAAAAAGAACCTATGATCAATGTTAAACTAGAGGAAAAGATATACATATGAGTAATGAGAGACAGGGATCTCAGAAGAGATACGAAAAATGTAAAAGTAATGAAAATCCTAAAACTGATAAAAAGCAGTATCTGAAATAAAACATAACTAGCTGCAAAAAAAAAAAAAAAAGCCTTTGACAAGATTTAACACCCATTTCAAATAAAAATCCTTGATAAAGAGGAATAGATGGATACTTCCTTGCACACACACACCCCTCCCTCTCTCAGTCCTAGAGTCAGCATCTTACTTGACAGAGAAACATTACTGGTGTTTCTGCTAAAATCAAAAACAAGGCAAAGATGTCCAATATTCACCTTTTCAATACTATTTGACTGAAGGTGTTAACCAATTCAATTAGACACGAAACAGGAAGAAATGAAACTATCTCTATTTGTAGATAACATGATAGTATACCCAGGAATGGCTAGAGAACCAATGGTTAAAATGATAAAAGAATTAGATAATGTAGCAGATATAAACTTAGGATGCTAAAAAAAAAAATCAATATTTTTTACAGAGTAAGATAAAATACAAGAGAAAACTCAATCCACAATACCATCAATAAAAAAATACTCAAAAATGAACTTCAAACCCTTTATGAACAAAATTATAAAAATATCCTTAAAAGATATAAGTGGAGACTTACATAAATTAAAAACACCCCTTGTTATTGTTTTAAAAGTCTCAAATATCAAGATGTTAGTTATGTCAAAGTTAATTCATAAACTTAATGTGATCACAATAAAAATCTTTTTTCTGGAGCTACACAAGTTGTAATGCAGTTCAAACAGAAAAATTGATATGCAAGAATAACTAGAAAAACAGTCAAAGAAAAGAGCTTTAAAGGAAAAATAGCTTTACCTGATATTTACATATGCTACAAAGCCTCCAAAAGTAAAAAAATGTGGGCACTAGTGCATGAATTGACGAACCAATGGAACGGAGTAAGTACTGAAATAGACTCAATAACATATAGAAATTTAGCATATGATAAAGGCGGCCTCTTGAACTGCTGGGTCGAAGACACACTTTTAAATAAATCATGTTGGGATAATTATCAGCTATTTGGGAAAAGATAATATTAGATCTGTTCATCATGCCATACATAGCATATGACTCCATTTATTTAGTACTGTAGAAAAGGCAAAGCTATAGGACTAGACAACAGATCTGTGATTTCTGGAGACCGGGAGATGGAGAGAAGAGTTGACTCTGAGGGGGTAGCAGGAGAATTTTGGGGATGATGGAGTTGTTCTATATGAACTTTGCTGGTGAACGCATGACTATGAATTTGATAAAATTCAGAACTAGACACAACATAGATGTTTTTGGTACATAAATTTACAAAAACAGGTTGTAGGTAAAGACGGAATTCAGACAGTGTCAAACAAATCTATCTGTATTATAAATAAATCTCATAATCACACTGAGTAGATTCAGGGAATAAAATTGACCTAAGTAACTTTGAAAACAGGATTTTGACTGAACATTGTAAGGCTAAAGACAAAAAGAAATCTACAAAACATTGGATTGAAGTTGATGCATTTGTTTCTCCTGGGACATGGTTTAGCATTTCTGCAACTATACATATGCCAGGGTGTAACAAATGTGCAAATGAAATGCATTGCAGACAATGAGAGCTACATACAGAGACCAGTATGTGTGTGAATGCATGGGTTGGTGAAATCGTTTGGCCGTGTCCCCACCCGAATCTCATCTTCAATTACCATGTGTTGTGGGAGGGACACAGTGGGAAGTAACTGAATCATGGGGGCAAGTCCTTTCATGCTATTCTTGTGATAGTGAATAAGTCTCACAAGATCTGATGGTTTTAAGAAGGAGAGTTTCCCTGCACAAGCTCTCTTCTCTTGTTTGCTGCCATACAAAACATGTCCTTCACCTTCCACCATGATTGTGAGGACTCCCCAGCCATGTAGAACTTTAAGTCCAATAAGCCTCTTTCTTTTGTAAATTTCCCAGTCTTGGGTATGTCTTTATCAGCAGTGTGAAAACAGACTAATACAGTTGGTATATGTACATATATTTCTTAGCTCTATCTATTGAATAGGACTAAAAGCAGTGACACCCAGTAGCAATAAGCATACCTAGCAAACATATTTTTGTTTCTTACTACCATTTTCCAACAAAAGAAACCAGGGCTCCTTGTAGAAGTGGTCATTCTAGAGGAAGAACAGGAAAATTATACAAGAGAACCCTAGATGATTTGGGGTGCCAGAAAGTAAGAAAGTGCCAAAAAGCAACAGCAACCATCACCACCACCAAAAATCATCAGTTTGTGTCAAAAGGGCACAGAAGCCAATGTGAAAAAGCTCCCAAAGTTGGAACATCCTGTGCATTAAAATAAAAAAATATATTATTGCAATAATACTATATTTATGAGTCTATATTGGTTATACAAATAACTGAATAAACTGGGAAAAGGAACTCATAAAAAAATTTCAATTGATATATATAGGAAGAAAGAGGAAAGTAAACAATTACCAGTGGGACACCACAGTAAAATTTGCTGCAGGCAATATCCACTGACGAATACTAAATGTGTCAACAAAAGTTTAAGCAGAAACAGGCTATTTGCATAAATCTCAAAATATCCTACCCTAATATTCGTTAATTACAACAGGAAAAAAGTAACTTCATGGTGAAGAAATTTGGCAGACGCCACCTTAACCAAATGATCAAGGTTAACATCACTACCAACGTGACATGTACATCTGGTACATGTACTGAGAAGGGCATATCACTTCTCTGGTATCTTTTCCAATAATGCACCACCTCAACCTATTCACTGGAAAACTACAGACGAACTCAAGTTGAGAAACATTTTACAAAATGAGTGACAAGTACCATTCAAAATTGCTAAGGTTACAAAACGCAAGGATATATATTGAATGCTCAATAGGAGAAGGGTAAGAAGACATGAGAACTAAATTCAATGTAGAATCCTAGATTGGATCCTGGAAAAAAAAAAAAAAAAACTAGTAAAAAAAAAAAAACTGGTAAAAAAAATCAAATAAAATTTGTAATTCAGTTAATAGTACATACCAATGTTAATTTCTTAGTTTTGATAATTTTCCTGTGGTTATGGAAGATGTTAACTTAAAGGGAAGTGGAGAAAAGTATATACGAGGACATTCCACTTTTGTATATCTTCTGCATTAAAAATAATACCATAAACAAAGTCAAAGAAAAATTTCAAATTGGGAGAAAATACTTGCAATACATCACAGATAAAGAGCTAATCCCCCTAAAGTGTAAAGAGCTTCCAAAAATTGAGGCAGAGAGGATGAGCAAAAGACAGGAACAATTTATTTAAAATGGTTTAAGAATGGTCCTTATGCAGACGAAACACTTCACTCAAAAAAAATGCAGAGTAACACCACATAGAAACACTATTTCTCATCTATCAAAATGAGAAAGATTATGTTGGCAAGGCTGTGGGGAAACAGACACTTTTAAATATCACTTTTAAATATCTTCTCCATAAAGTTTGGCACATTTGGCGTTCCAAATGTGCCAAACTTTATGGAGAAAAGGTGTATATATATATATATTATATATATATATATATATATGTTTTTACCTTTTAAACTTTATGCTGAAAACACACTTTTGAAACACATTGCAAAAGCATTGAAAACTATGAACATGCCCAAATATAAAAGACTGGTGGAATAATTATGATATTATATGATAAATATGAATAAATTATGATACAATTACACAATTGAGTACTATACAGCTATAAAAAGTACTTAGTAAACTCCAAGAAGCGATATGAAATAATTTCCAAGATGTATTATTAAGTGAAAAATATGAAGAGAAAAATAATATATATCCAAGTGCTGGCAAAGATGTGCAGCAACAAAAACTCATTCATTGCTGGTGAGAAAGCAAAATAGTACCATCATTTTGAAAGACAATGTAGCAGTTTTTACGAAAGTAAATTAGGCTTACTATAAGATCCAGCAACTATGCTCCTAGATCTTTACCCCCATCAGCCAAACTACATCCACACAAAAACCTGCACACACATATTTGTAGCAGCTTTACTCATAGTTGTAAAAAGATTGGAATGAGCCAAAATGTCTTTTAATAAGTGAATTTTTAAAAAGTAAGAACTGTGGTCCATCTGTATAATGGTTTATTATTCAGTGATAAAAAGAAATAAGCTATCAAGCTACAACAAAAATGAAGAATCTTTTAGTGCCTATTACTAAGTCTATGAAATTTAAAAATATCTACAATAGTGTACCCTTTGTATAAGAAAGGTAAAATAAAAAAATAAATATGCTTATTTTTGCCAAAGGAAACACAAGAAGAATTATATAGACACAGAGAATTATATAGATTTTCTATAAGGGCTTACAGTAGGGAAGGAAGGGGGGTAAAAGAGTGAAAGGATTAGGGAATGGACCCACACTTCCTTTAGTATATTTTTTAAGTATAATTTTGACTTTGGGAGCACATAAATGTTGTATTTAGCACACAAAAATAAGTTAAAAAGGAAGCAAGGAAACCCAGAACTGAATGCAGACAAAAATAAATGTACTCAACTATATTTCACAATAATAAATAATGACACTGAAAAAGAAAGAAAGAACTAGCCCAAGTAGCTTCTGATCAAAGTATTTTGACAATACAACTTCACTATCAGTGTGGGGAGGGGATTCAAATACATCCTGAACTTTTATTAGTAGGTTGGCTTTTGTAATGGCATGGGGTGGCCATTCTGGAGCTACTTTATGCATATTATGTTGGACAATCAATAGATCTGTTGATATTGTTGAGAGCTAGGCCACTCACATGGAAGAAAGGAGATACAAAAGAAAGCACAGAAGAATCCTGTGAGATTGGCTTGAAATTATCCACATAAAATAATTACAGAAAGTAATTTCATAAAGAGAAAAGGGTAAATATATATTTATATTCTAACTCTGTCCACTGAAAGGGCCTCCAAGTAATAACATCTCAGGAGAAGCAAGCACTCTTAGAACCCAGATACTGGTTTCTAACATAGAATTTCCCATTAGAAGGAACAAAATATCCAGGAATCTTTGAAGAAATTGATTATTCCAGGTCTTACGTAGGGAAAATATAAGATGAGCTTGAGTCATCTTATTAAGCCAGAAAGTAAGGAAGTTATTTTTAAGAATGATGGAGGTTTTTCAAAAGGAATGGGAACTCATGGTGAAGGGGCACCTACTGGCCATATCTGGGACAATTTGAGTATCAAATTAATGATAACAATTATAACCTATTGCATAAAATAGGACTCTATTATTCCATGTTACATTAGATTAGATTAGATTAGATTAGATTAGATTAGATTAGATTAGATTATAGATTAGATTAGATTAGATTAGATTAGATTAGATTAGATTAGATTATAGATAGATGATAGATAGATAGATAGATAGATAGATAGATAGATAGATAGATAGATAAACTGAAGAGGAGGGAATCTTCGTTACATAAGATGATAACTGATGAATGTGGAGTAAGTTGAAAATCTGTCATTTTAAACCACCATAGAAAAAATTAACTGAGATAGTTGGGCACGGTGGCTCACGCCTTTAATCCCAGCACTTTGGGAGGCCAAGGAGAGTAGATTACCTGAGGTCAAGAGCTGGAGACCAGCCTGGCCAACATGGTGAAATCCCGTCTCTACCAAAAAATACAAAAATTAGCTAGGTATGGTGGTGCCTGCCTGTAATCCCAGCTACTCGGGAGGCTGAGGCAGAAGAATTGCTTGAACCCGAGAGGCGGAGGTTGCAGTGAGCCGAGATCACACCATTCCACTGCAGCCTGGGAGACAGAGTGAAACTTCAGCTCAAAAAAAAAACAAATTAACTGGACCGAGAAACACCAATGGATACTAAATCTACCAGGGAAAATGTATTTTTAAAAAACAGGATATTTGCATGACCTAAAAATATCTCTCACAAGTTGCTTATTAGTTGCTAGGGAAAAATAATAGCAATACAGTGGACGAACATAAAAGCTAAGACTATAAAACTTTGAGAAGAAACACAGGACAATATCATCACACCACTGAGGTTGACAGATTCAGATTTCTTAGCTAGGACTCAAAATGTACTAATAAAAAAGTTATAAACTAGATTTCATCAAAATTAAAAGCTTCTGTTCATCACATATTCACAATATATCTGACAAATGACTTATAAACAATATATAAGGAACTCTTGCAATTCAATAACAAGAAAACAAACACTCAAATTAAAAAGTGGCAAAAGATAAAAAGTGGGCCAAGGATGTGAACAGACATTGCTGAAGAGAAGACATTTATGTGGCCAACAAACATATGAAAAAAGCTCATCATCACTGGTCATTAGAGAAATTCTCATCAAAACCATAATGAGATACCATCTCATGCCAGTTTGAATGGTGACCATTAAAAAGTCAGGAAATAACAGATTCTGGAGAGGATGTGGAGAAACAGAAACACTTTTACACTGTTGGTGGGAGTGTACATTAGTTCAACCATTGTGGAAGACAGTGTGGTGATGTCTCAAGGATCTACAATCAGAAATACCATTTGACCCAGCAATCCCATTACTGGGTATATACCCAAAGGATTAAAAATCATTCTACTATAAAGACACATGCACACGTATGTTTGTTGCAGCACTATTCACGATAGCAAAGACTTGAACCAACCCAAATTCCCATTGATGATAGACTGGATAAAGAAAATGTGGCACATATACATCATGGAATACTATGTAGCCATAAAAAACGATGAGTTCATATTCTTTGCAGAGACATGGATGAAGCTGGAAACCATCATTCTCAGCAAACAAATCCAGCAACAGAAAACCAAACACTGCATATTCTCACTCATAAGTGGGAGTTGAACGATGAGAACACATGGACACAGGGAGGGGAACATCACACACCAGGGCCTGTCGGGGGGTGGGGGGCGAGGGGAGGGAGAGCATTAGGAGAAATACCTAATGTAGATGATGGGTTGATGGGTACAGCAAACCACCATGGCACACATATACCTATGTAATGAATCTGCATGTTCTACACATGTATCCCAGCACTTAAAGTATAATAAAAAAGTGACAAAAGATGTGCACAGTTATATGACAAAAGAAGATATATAAATGTTTAATAACCACATAAAACATGCTGAATGTTATTGGTTTTCAGGGAAATGCAAATTAAAATTACAAATTACACCACACATCCACTAGAATGTCTCACCTTGAAAAGGCTGACAACATAAAATGTTGGCAGATGTGGACCAACTGGAAGTCTTAACCTTACCAATAGTATACTATAGGAAATTGTTTAGCATATTTTTCTTAAAATGTTTGTTAAAAGACGGCAATACCACACAGATATGTTATCAAAATAAATGAAAGCATATATTCTTTCAAAGAATTGTACAAGAATATTCATAGCAGTTTTACTCACTTCAAAATTGGAAACAACAATTTCTACCAACAGATGTGTGGAAATAAAAATTATAGCACATATTCATACAATGGAATACCACTCAGCAATAAAAAGAAATTATTGATGCATAAAACAAGGATGAATCTTTAAAGTATCAAACTGTACACTTAAAATCTGTAGACTTTAAAAAATTAATGTTTAACTTGCAAGCAATAAAGTTAACAACAAAATCTTGACCCTTCTTGCTATCCTCATTTTTACCTTTTGTCTCTGCACCTCACTGTGTCCTGGGTTTTAGGAGTTTGCTGCTTCTATAGTCTTAGGGTTGTACTTTAAGAAATAAAATAGTACAAGTACAAAATTAGGCACCGGGCCTCATTAAACTGCATTAGATTTCTGGTAAACCAATACAGAGAGCTAAACTCTTTGCAAGGGAGCCAGTGTCACTAACAGCTGTTGTAAACCAGAAAAACAAAAGATAAAAAGAATTTTAACTGGAAAGAGGTGCCTTTGGGAAACAGAGGTTCCACTGGCCAAGAGCCAAGGGAAGCAGGGAGTAGCTCATAGGAAGGAGGTTAGCCTCAGATAAAGTAATGAGAGAAAATATAAAAATTAAGAGGAGTGGTATCTTGACCTTGTTGTCTTGGCTGAAACAGGAAAGCAAAGAGAGACAACCAGCAGCTGTGTACAGAAGAGAACAGAGTAGGGGTGGGAGGTAGGAGTACTACCTGCTTTTGGAAAAACCTCATTGATTGGGATGGGGAGTGAGGATCATGATAGAGAATCTGTTTTGTATTTTTATTTTCTGGGCACGGATAGTCAGGATACAACATTGCTCTCACCACTCAGAAATGTAGCACAAACCATGAGTGAACTGTGATGAGAGAAACTGACATTTCTGATATGTTAGGAAATCTAGCTATTAAACAAATCCCAAAAGGGGAGGGAGCTTCCCTATAATGAAAAAGGTAAGTCATATGTGCAGACTATATATTCTGCTTTTCACAAATAGCTCTGATATATTCCTTTTGTTCCAATATCATGTTTGGTTTAGCATTTTCGTGGTTGAAGTTATCCCCACCTGGACAATAAATTATACGATCACCTAAGAATAATGTTGCTAGAAAGGTTAATCATGATAGCAAATGTGAAAATGTTGATATATAATAGACATTCAGTTACTGTCAGTTTTCCTGTAACTCTCCTTAGAACCCTTTTGTCAGTAGTACCCTCATAAGCATCTGCAGTTCTCCCCCGCAAAGAGTTGAGGTTTTCTTGTCTTATTTTCTGACAAAGCATAGAAAGGCTCTTTGTCCGTGGATTTTACTTAGTTCTGTTCAATTTTTTAGTTAATTTACTTACCATTATTGAAATACACTATTATCATGCTTGACAGACAGTGGTTGATTTTAAATTTTTCAAAACTTTTACATCAATACTGTGGTGACAGTTTTAAAATCACAAAATAAACATCTTGAATAGTTTAATTTTTTGCCCCCAGACAATAAATTCATCCCCTGTAATTTAACATGAAATTTAAGAGACATTAGGCCAGGTGAGGTGGCTCATGCCTGTAACTCCAGAACTTTGGGAGGCTGAGAGCTCGCTTGAGGCCAGGTGTTTGAGATCAGCCTGGGCAACATAGTGAGGCCTCGTGTTTATTAAAAACATTTTGATTAAAAATAAATTAAATGAAAAATAATACTAAAATAATTTTAATTAAAATTTTAAATTAAAACTTTTAATTAAAATTGCATTTATTAGGTTTTAACACCTTACATTTAAAGATGTTATTGATTGCTTATTTCTTGAAAAGTTGAGAAGATACACATTCCCTGCAAATAGGGCTGATTGATTTGCACTAAGAAGAAATAGTATGATCCTCTTTGGCTGAGAAAAAAGTTAAAATGAACAACTCCCATGAGCTTTAAGGAATATTTTCTCTTTATACAAAAGTGACAAATGACCTAAAGAAATAAAAAAAAATTTAATTGTTATTTTCTGATTATTGGCAGACAGCTTAAAGTGTGAAGCCCCTAAAAAGAAAATTATTTTTGCCCTATTGAGAATTTAAAAGTTACACATACACAGAGACACATTTCAGTGAGCAATGAAACTAGTAATTTAAATAAATGTTAATTATTTAGAAATTACCCAGAAAAAGTTTTGTGGCTTGTCTATGAATCATTGCTACATTTGATGAACAGTTGCTACAGCTATTAGACTTTAAATTTTTTGTGATTATCTTAGAGCAGCATAATTCAGTTACTTCACTACTTTCTCCTGTATAGTTGTTGCTGTGCTAAGTCCTTTCATAAACAGTATGTAACTCATTTAATCTGCAAAATAACCCAGAAAGAAAAGCAGACTGTTCTCATTTTTTTTGCAGATAGGGAAATTGTTTCAAAAATTCTGTCATTTTGATAGTTTGGTAGTTGACTTTTCTGAAAACAGTTTATTTATTTATTTATTTATTTATTTATTTTTTGAGACTGAGTCTCATTCTGTCACCTAGGCTGGAGTGCGATGTCGCAATCTCCGCTCACTGCAGCCTCAGCTTCCTGGGTTCAAGCGATTGCCTCAGCCTCCCGAGTACCTGGGATTACAGGCGCCCACTACCAAGCCAGGTTATTTATTATTTTTTTTTTTTTTGCATTTTTTACTAGAAATGGGGTTTCACCATGTTGGCCAGGCTGGTCTCAAACTCCTGGCCTCAAGTGAGCCACCCACCTAATCCTCCCAAAGTGCTAGGATTACAGGCATGAGCCACTATGCCCAGCCAGTTTGTATTATTTATGAAAGAATAAGAATGTAAGTTAGTTATTCCTAGAACGGCCACTGATCCGTTTTGTGAAATTTCCTAAACAAAGCTATTGAAGATCAGTTAAGTCAGCCAACATGTGAAATCAAAAGCAAATCAAACATGCTGTGCTTTAAATTCCCCCTTCCTGGGCTTCAAGTACACTGTATGCTCAAGAACATCACCTGGCTCATATTAGGGCTAGGAAAGTACTACATTCTTCTGAAGATTGCCTGCTCCAGTGGTACTTCAGATTAGAAAATAAGAGATGGAGATAATGTGGATCCAAAAATGCATCTTTTATCAGTATTATGATGGCTCTGAAATTCTCTCTCTACTATCCAAGAATCCATATGTAATTTAAATCAGTCTTTGGCTGAGAAAATTATAAAACTACATGTTTTCAATATCAGGACCTTGTACTTTTTTTGAAAGCTCAATAGAAGAGAGGCAATCTGGTAGAGCCAGGGGAACTTCCACCTTAAATCACAATGGAAATGTACATTTTTAGAGGCTTCATCAGAGCTGAGCAGATTAAGACTCATAGAGCAATTCGCATTCCAGAAAACCAGCAAAGAGAAATTCCACTAAGAAGACTTCAGCATAACGTTCAGTAAATCGTTTCCTTAAATGGAGATTGAATTTAGGTTTTTAAAACCCCAGGATATTTTATAATATTTTAACTGTGTAAGTTTGCCAAAACCAAAACAAATCAAAACCTACATTTAAAGTTAATGAATGCTCTTTCATAGGTCCATTTTAAAATATGATTACAATCAACAGTCACTCAAATGTCTTTTCTTTTGACCAATGTATTTGAAAATGTATTTGAAAGGGAGCCTCAGAAACTATTAGACTATGTTGTGAAATCTTTCCCCCACATGAATTCTTACACTCTGCTACAGAACTGGAACCTGTTCATCTCGTTGAACAGACTACCAAATCCTCCATACCACTATTGGACTCTGGGGAAGAAAAGTGATAACATGGAAGCCTGGGATCCATCACTCCATCATAATAGTGTTCTCATTGTAAGTGCATATACATAGACACTCCATCATAATAGTGTTCTCATTGTAAGTGCATATATATATAGGCCTAAAAAATGACCTGTGTAGAAGCTAAAAAATTAACATTTGCTCTGACTTAAGGGTATTACTAATTATACACACTCTATGGATTGGAGACTGTATCAAATGGATTCTTCTAGAATCTTGCTATTTATGATTTGTCCTACCTGGAAAAATCATGAGATGTTTCCACAAATAAATGAGCAAATATCTCACAGTCTATGAAAAGAAGTCACAATTTACATACTGTTTCAATTTAATCTCTTCAAGATATTTCATGTCAAGTACTGGTCAATCATGACAACAGAACTGTAGGTCATTACATAGAAACTAGTTTTCATAAAAATTCTTCGATGGCACTATCCCCAATCTTTCAATACTCTGGTTAGTTTGCTGATTCCTGGTTTATCAATGTTCCAATGACAATGCAGATTCTAAACTGCAAAAAAATCTCTAGTTGTCGTCTGACTAGTTCCTAAATACAATAGATGGATCACTTCTGTTGATTGTGAAATTATACTTCCACCTAAGGCTGTTCCTGTAGTCTTAAGTTTGCATTTTCAGTTTCACAGAATAATTGAATTGCTGACTCACATGAAGATTTGTATCACCTAAAATCCTCAGATATTTCACATGAAATGTTGTCAAATATAATTGACCAAGTCCAATGCTTTTACATTGATTTTTGAATTTTTCCTTTCATTCTAGTTCAATTTATTTTGTTGACTTGGATTTCTTCTTCCATCATATGAAATTGCCAGCTCTGTCATCTAACTTCAAGTCATTTGCCAAGCTTTATGTTACCCCAAATTTAATAAGCTTTATCTTTAGTCATACAGCAGAAAGATGTACCTTCCAGTGAGAACATTTGAAGGATCAATGATAACTGGTGTGGAAGATATTTTGGGGAGGGGGCGATAGTTCCATAAATACCCTGGCGATTAGGCTATGTTGATATCTACCTCCATGCTCATAAAGCAACTATTTCTAAAACTTTCTGGAAATTAGGAATGACTAAAAACAAAGGACTTTTTGATTCGGAATCCAAGACTGAAAAGGCCAAGAGTGTGACAGGATCTGATTGGGTGATCTTTGCCTAAAGTCATCCTTTTTAAAGGTGAACCTGATGAGCTGTCCTGAATAAGTTAATATGAAAACATTTTTCTTGTAGATTGCTGTCAATTTGTTTGGCCCTGTTACTAAACTCACTAGAGCTAGAAAGTACTGGGTTATGGAATACAACCAGAGTGTTGGCTTTATTATCGCTAACCAGCTACTATCTATTTAGAAAATCAGCCTTAGTTTAGACTCTAAGCTTAGGTACACAGTGTTCAGGCTGTAATTGGATTCATATGAACAAATTTAGTGATTGTTGCAATGCTGTCTGCCTTACGATACACTTCTTTCTGAAACAATTATTCTATAACCTAGATGATAATTGAAAATGAAGGAAGGAGACAGCTAGAAATGGCAAAAACTGAATGATCGAAACTATATATATGATTAGTGAAAGAATTTGACATTTAGATGGTTTCCAGTTTAAATGTCTTTCAACAGGAGAATGAATAAATAAATCATTGTGTTTTTAAACAGTCAAATACTACAAAGCAATGAAAATGAATGTAGTAATATATACATAGGTATATCTTCAAAATATAATGGACAAAAAATGTTGTGGAAGAATATCTACAGGAAGCTATGATTTACATAACATTTTAAAATGTCCAATTTGCTATATATATTTGTTGGGTTATATGCTTACATAGAAAGATGTTTTTAAATGTCCTAAATGATAAACACTAAGTCCAACAATAAAAGTTATGGGAGGAGAGGCAATAAGAAGGTAGGAGAGAGTAAAGGAAATGGGAAGTTTTTGTTTGTTTGTTTGTCTGTTTTTGTTTTTTGTTTTTTTGAGACTGAGATTTGCTCTGTTGCCCAGGCTAGAGTGCTGTGGTGTGATCTCGGCTCACTGCAAGCTCTGCCTCCCGGGTTCACACCATTCTCCTGCCTCAGCCTCCCGAGTAGCTGGGACTACAGGCACCCGCCACCATGCCCAGCTAATTTTTTGTATTTTTAGTAAAGGCGGGGTTTCACCGTGTTAGCCAGGATGGTCTTGATCTCCTGACTTCGTGATCCACCCACCTCGGCCTCCCAAAGTGCTGGGATTACAGGAGTGAGCCACCATGCCTGGCTGGAAATGGGAAGACTTTTTAAGTGAACAGTGTACATACAAATGTTCATTATATTATTTGTTTTACGTTTTTATGTATTAGAAAAGTTCCATAATTCAGAAGAAACGTTAATAAAAAATTTTCAAAAGAAAACTGACTTAATTTCTCCCATGAGTATTCTTAGAGCAACTCAAATATAGTATAACTTCATATAGTTATCCATTATATTCAACTTATTTTTCCCTGGAAAGAATAGCATAGAGATGTCACTGAGGTTATTGAAAATGATGATTCTCTGTTTATATTCTTTTAGAGTTACTTACTGAAAAAAAAAAAAAAAAATGGGATATGCTATTCCAGCATTTGACCTAGGCAGTTAGTGTAAAATATTTGCATATAGTGTCAGAATACTAACAGGCACTTGGTCACATGGTTCACATGCAAAAGAAAGCACCTAAATGAACATTATTCATCCCATAATGCAGCTTTTTGCCACAAGTCTTTATAAATACTTCCTAAACTATATATACTTTTTCAAACAAAGAAACAGGTTCTGCCATGTCACTTTAGTATCTCTTCCAGTTGTTTCCCTGGGTGGCCCAACCACTACCAGATTTTCCCAGAATTTCTAGCCTTTATCTATCTCAGGCACCACCAAAACTAAAGTCTACCCAGAGGGGGAAGCTCCCTTGGAGGTTGTAACCTTTCATATCTAACTCAGCTCTTTTCCTGCCCCCTTCCAACATGATTCAAAACTCCCAGGTGGGGCCTCAGAACCACCTGCCTCCACGTAGGTCTCCTGGAGTCAAACTATCCTGGCTTCCAAACCACTTTGTTCTTAATATAAACACTCAGGTCCCATCCCACACCAACCAAATCAGAATCGCAACTGATGTTCAAGCAGCCAGATTGGCACCAGCCCAAAGTTTAACAGCTGACTCCAGATTCTTACCACCTGCTCTCTCTGCTTGAAATGACCTTCAGGTCATATTCATCCTTCAGGTTACTGCTTAAATGTTACTCCTTCTCCAATGCACCATCCCACCCTCACATGTTCTGACTATTCCCAACCGGTGTCAGCATTTCTCACGCTGTATTTTAAGTGCTATTTGACTCCCTACGTTCCTCTACACTACACTAAAAACGCCGTGGAGGCAGGAAGTGGACTTCCCTTGATTACATTACTTCCTTAGTGTTTGGAACAGTGACTGGCAGTTAGTACACAGTAAATAATGGTTGAGTAAATGGGTGAATGCATAAAGGTAAGAGATGTCCAAGGCCACTACTGTCCCCTGGCTTTTCCTTCTCACCGAATGTCTCTGTATCTATCCATGGCAGAGTTAGGGTGCAGGGGTTAAGGGCAATGGTTCAACAGTCAGGGCACCTCATCACTACCTGTGTTGCCTAGGGCAAGTGACTTCAACCTTCTGTGGTCTCTTTCCTCTGCCAAAACTGTATAAAGATTAATGATAGAAAACACTTAGAATAGTGTCTGTCAATTGGAATGTGTTTATTATTATCCTTGACAGATATCTGCTCTATCTTTATTTTTATTATAGTCCTCTGTACCCAGTTCAGACCCCAAACCTAAGTTTCCCTTCTTTTGTAAATATTTGGCAGTTTTCTAAAATAACGCTTCCCCAATGTTGAGGGCTGCGTATTCTTCATGAATCATCTACCACATATATTGGTGAACAGAAAGTTGTAAACATCCTTAACCACAGTAGTTTCCAGCCAAAAAGGAGTTTAGAAAACATCTGGTTTCATTTGAAAGATGAGGGATTTGCCTAAGCCACAGATGGTTGGTGACAAAGCTTGGCCTAGAACCCAGCTCTTCTGTCTCCCAATCTTTCTATTCCATCTCATGGCCTCTCATCTCAAGTACTGCAGACTATTTTAAGATCCAGGCCACCCATCATATGATGTAACTGTAGCCCTTCTCTGTTATTTCCATATGCTTTCCTCTCTCCGCTCCTGAAATTTTGTTCATGTTTTGCTGACATTTGAGATTCTAATGCATGAACAGTCTAACCGCTGTCAACCCTCACTCCCCAAACTCTGGGAGAGAGTCAATAGGGAGGTACACAAGCAAGTTGCAATAGGCCACAGAGAATGTCTAGCTGCAAGAAGACTCATCCTGTAATAAGTGAGGGCCACAGATAAAGGTTTTCAGATGCCACCTTACCAATGACTCTATTTTGTAACTTGGCAGACCCCAAGGATACTCCCTGCATCCCATCCGCCCACACACTCATTAGGTACACAACTCAAACCTCACTGTAGAGACTTTAAACAAGCTTTGATGGGACCTGCTTCATAACCAAGGCACTTATAACTATGCATTTCCCACAGCTTATTTATCCAATTACAACTTACCCTTTGACAGAATTTTAAAACAGTTATTTTATTTCAAAAGATACCTGAGTAATAATCAAATACACAGCTTGTCAGCTTTTCAATTGATCCTTAATTTTTCATCATCAACTTAAACAGAATCATTATTTATAATCACATGATGTTCCTTGTAATATATTCTTAAATCTTGAGACATCCCTGCCACCGAAATGTCTTATTCTACTTATTTCTAAGTTATCCTCTGTCCTCTGTCACAATTACTACCGGGATGATGCCATATTCTATATAAAATGCTCCAGTTAGGTAAAAGGGCTTGGTTTGTATTTCTGCCCCTGTGCTTACAACAAATCTGTTTCACTTCTTTCCACAAGGTGGCAAAGGTAAGTAGAGGCCTCAAATCAATGAACCGTAAATGTCCTTGTGGCTCCTTTCCCAAATAGTATCTCTCTGTTATTCAAACATTCTTAACACGTAAATTATTTGTTTTACATCTATCGTCAGATCTTTCTTAGTTCTTTGAGCTGCTAACCTTTCTTAAACTCCTGGCAACTTATGAAAAGAAGTGTCTCCGTTTCAAATGTTAAATGAGAACATAATTAGCCACTGGTACCCATTGCCATATGTTTTCTTGTCTCTTTCCTTCCAATCTCATGGTTCAATTGCAATTAATGGTTCCTGTTATACATTGAATTACATCCTCCAAAAAGATACGTCCAGGTCCTAATTCCTGGTATCTGTGCATGTGACCTTATTTGGAAAAAGTTTTTTACAGATATAATCAAGTTATTATAAAATGAAGATTAGAGTGAGCACTAACCCAATGCCTGGTTTTCTTTTAAGAGGGAAATTTGGATACAGACTCACAAAGAAGAGAATGCCATGTAAAGACAGAGGCAAAAATTGACGTAGTGTTTCTACAAGCCAAGAAAGGCCATGGGCTGACAGCAATCACCAGAAACTAGGAGAGAGGCATGGAACAGATACCCACTCAGACTTTCAGAAGGATCCAGCCCCACTGACAACTGGATTTCAGACTTGAAGTCCAGATCTGTGAGAAAATAAATTTCTGTCATTTTCAGCCACTCAGTTTGTAGTCATTTTTTACGGCAGCCCTAGGAAGTCAATAGAGTCCCCTTGTGGTTATTTGAGGCCATGTGACTATTTCTCTCCAACAAGGTAAAAGGAAGTACATGTATTATTTGTGGGCAAGAACTGCCAAAGGAAGACCCTCTGGCTTGGGTCTCTAACAACCCGCCATGGATGTGGATACAGAGCATGAGCTAGGGCAAAACTTTTGCTCTTCATAAAGCATTAATATTTAGATTTTCACCACAGTAAAACACAAAATATTCCATTTTTTCCAGGGACTATATTATATCCCTTAAAAGAAAAGAATATTTTGAAAAAAAATAAGATATTTATTAGCCAAGTAAAACTTCTATTAAAGTCTGAATGATCTAAACCATTACACTTAGAAAAAGCACACTTCAGGAAAAGCAATCTGCAAGCTAGCGAGTGGTTGATTGGGCTTCAATGTGTTTTTATTCCTGAAGGAAATCCCAAATCATGAAACTTCAGGCAATAACCAGCAGGTGGGTCTCTCTGCCACTGTCAAAATCAAGCCAAGCAGGTGATTCCATTCAACCAATGGAAACAGCTACTTTTACTGTAGCCCTGTATATCATATGCTTTTAACGGAATTTTTTTTAACTTTTATTTTAAGTTCAGGGGTACATGTGCAGGTTTGTTACATAGGTAAACTTGTGTTATGGGGGTGTGTGGTATGGATTATTTCATCATCCTGGTGTTAAGCTACCCATTAGCTATTCTTTCCACCCCCCCAATAGGCCCCAATGTGTGTTTTTTCCCTCTATGCATCCAGGTGTTTAATGGAACCATTTTTGTGTGGTGTCTGTGACCCCGAAAACTCAGAAGTTACTGTCTCTATACTATGAGATTGTAAAATAGAGACGTAATTAGGAGGATGGGCCTGAATTCAAACCTCAGCTTCTTTCTATCTTTATGGGGCACATTACGTCACTTAGCTAAGCCTGTGTTTTAACAACTGTAAAAATGGGGATAATAATTTCATTCAGTTACTGTGGAAGTTAAAGGAGATAATCCATGAAAACCACTGGGGTTGGTATCTGGTCCATAGTATTTCTCAATTAATGCTAGCAATTGTTATTGTGAAGAGAACTTTTTGACGTGGTAGCACAAAATTAAGAGATTTCTGCCATTTTCTGTTTATTATGCATATCCAGTTCTGAATCTTAGTCCCTTGTGTATTCCAGCCCTGAGCCCCAGAGAGAGAGAGATCAGTGAGACAGCAGGGACCATGACATAATTATATGGTTCACTTGTTTCTGCACTTTTTCCTATTCCCCAAGGCCCTTATTGCATTAAGACCTAGGACAGAAATGTAGAGTGAGTAATCGAGCCCATTTTGACAAAGAGAAATTTGTTTGCAACATAGAATATATGTAACATGGCTCCTGACAAGTCATGTGATTGATGGTAGCCTTGAAAAACAAAATAGTGATAAAAGGACAGCAGAGTACATATAAACGGAGAGCCCACCTGCCAGAAATCTGGCAATCAGAGTCACCCCCAAAACTATATTTGCTATGGGGGAAAACAATTCTTAAAATAATGAACATACTGCTTAAAAGTTATGTCTTTGACTCATTTTCAAACACTGCAAGCTTTACTTCTTGCTGCAGTATCAGTACTTGCTACATGGTGTTATTTCTAAAGAAGCAAAAGGCACTATGTCTAAATGTACAATTTTATGTCATTTATTATGAAACCAAAGTTGTGATATTTCCTAAAAAGCGTGTTCACATTCTTCAAGCGCCATTATCCCAGACAGTGAGGGATGTGTAATGTGATAATGAACCAAAGCTTAGGAACTCCAAATGCAAAGATAAGCAGACACGTTTTATTGTACTGAAATTCATAGCAGTTCTCTCCATTGCATACAAAGATAGCAGTACTGTCCCCTCGCTTTGGCAGGAATTTGCATCCATCAGCATTTTCTGGCCCAGTCTCTAATTAACAACAGCATGCATTTTCCAGATGTTTTGCAGGATTTGAGAACACTGTCTGTGGTCATGTCACACACCAAAATTAACTAGCCTTATTTGAAATACAAATCATGCTGTCTGCTCACTGGGATGATATTCTAAGTAGGTCTAACTGCATCATACTCAAGTGGTATGCTTTCCTTAAAAAAAAAAAATGCATCTTTTTCTTATCTTTTCTCTTTTCTTTTTCCTCTTCTTTATACAGAGAGACTGAGTCAAATAACTATTCAGTTCAAAGCTTTTCCTATGAATCTGTTATGAAGGAAAGTGATTCCAAAAGCACTTATAAAGCAATATGAAACATGATATTCTGTGTTGCAAACAAATTTCTGTTTGTCAAAATGGGCTTGATTGCTCACTCTACATTTCTGTCCCAGGTCTTAATGCAACAAGGGCCTTGGGGGGTAGGAAAAAGTGCAGAAATGAGTGAACAATATGGAGAGAGTACAATATTTATTGTATTTTAAGAGAACACAATAATTTCTCCAAAGAACCTACATACTGACTAGAAGATACCAGTCATTTTATCTTCAATAAATTTGATAAGCTTGGGTTCAGATTTTACTTTTGGCAAAATAGTCTGAAAGCTCAGTAACAAGATATCAACTTATTTTGCTATCAATCATTATCATTCTCAACAGCATCTTATTGTTGATGCTTTCTCTTTTTGGTTTTATCTATAAATAATTCACTCATTAGTAGGGTTTAGTGAGGCCAAAGTTATGGATTCAATCCCCACATAGATCTGTTAACTCTAAATCAATTGGAAAATCACAGACTTACAAGCTTAAGAAAATGTGCATCATCTGTCAGGCAGGGCTAAGTAAGATCAACACAATCACCAATACTGGAAAAGCAACTAAGGGAGTCTACCCTATTGATTGGTTAGGGTATAACTTCCAAAAATCTAGGGCTGCAAGCATGCCCATTTGCTCAAGCTCTCTGTTCTCTTCACATTAAAGAGGCCATGAGCCTAAATGCCTATCTATCAGCAAGCCCTCTAACAAGATATTTCAAATTTCAAACCCTAAATATAAAGGTGCTGGAAAGTAAAGAAAGAACAGAACATGAGGTGTAGCTAGGAAACTAGAAAGAACAGAAAATGGAGCAAGGTGAAAGGAGGAGTCAACAGAAGTTTTAAAGTCGTGATGTGACATCTATCTTCTACCACCAAGTACTTGATCACGGGGAAGTGGATCAAACTCATAGCTCTGGAAATGTGGTTTTATCCATCTGGTTATCAGGGTTTGTAATGCATAGGTGCTATTATTACCAAAGGGATGAACACGTGTAGCCTATAATTTCCAAACTTTCTGTGAGCTGCAATCACATCCCATGGTCTTTTAAATTTTTTTAAAAATACATGGTTCTTTACACATCAAAGTAAATAAACTGAACATATATTATGAATTTGGTAATACTTCTTTTGATGATATAGTGCCTCACTGAGTTTTCTGAAACGAAAGCCAAGTATCATTTATCTAAGCACTAAGAACTAGGGTGGGCAAGATTAACTGTAGCAATTGTCCTATACTACCCAAAGAGTGACATTAGGGAAGAAGCAAAATGTAAAAGAAAAGTCTTAGAGCTTGAATGTGAGGTAATGAATCTGTTGGAATTCGCACAATCTATTTGGTGAAGAGTCAAATAGTGGTTAATAAAGTGAAAGGGGAAATCTCACAAAGTGAGGTGTGTGTGTGTGCATGCATGCACAAGTTCACACATGTGTGCAATATCTCTGTAATGACCAAGTATGGCTGCATCCATGAAGAAAGGAAATTTTAAATAGAAGTTACTGAAACCTTCACAGAATATTTAAAATGTGCCTATGTAAATGCTTCCAGTTGACTTAATTCATCTCATTTAAACTAACATAATTTAAACCCATACCTAAGACCTCTGCTATTAACCCACTGCTATTTATTATTCTAAAACATAAACCTACTGCATGATTTTTTTTTTCAGTTTAATTGCTAGCAACAAATATTATGGTTGCGTCTCATAATTCTTATTATGCTCATATATTTATCTTTTCCCTGTCTTTTCTTAGTAACTTTCTTGGGTGCATGTTTCCATCTAGGATTTTAAGATGTCCCTAGAGCTTCACATTAAGCAGAAAATTTCATTATTTTCAGGACTCAGGGCAATTCAAATTCTGGGTGTCCCATCTTATCTGTATGACCTTGGGTTTAAGATACTTAAGCTCTCTGTCAATCAATTTTCCTAACAATAAAATGCGAATGAGAGTAACTATCCATAAAGTTATTATGTAAATTTTAAGAATGCGATGATCTATGTAAAATACTATTATAAGATAAGATGCCTAAGAACAGAGATTTGGGGTTTTGTTTATTGCTACATTCTAGCACCTAGAAGAGTGGCTGGTACTTAGTGGGAATTCAATGAACATTTATTACATACAAGAGAAAGAATGAACAGTGCTAGAGGAAGAGTGGCTGGCACATAACTACAATTAGTGTTAGTTATTATTATTTTCATCATTATTATTTATATCATCATCCTAATCTTTACTTCCAAGCTGGGTGATCTTACGATAGGTTAGGTAATCTCAAAGCTCCCACTGGATTACAGAAGGCAAAAAGAGATAGTAGCCAATGTCCTAGGCCAAGACTCAGGAGTCAGGAGTCCAGTTCTAATTCAACCACGTATAATTATTTGACCTTGAACGAGTCTCTACCATTTTGGTAATCAGGGAACTGATAGAATGGTATTATAAACATCATAATTTTGTTATAAACATTTCTGAGTACAGGATCATGAAAGCTAAACAACAGATCAAACTTAAGAATTTCAATATGACATGTTAATTTCACCAAAATCAGCTTTAAAATAAGTCAGATATTTCATCACAAGGCACTAGATTAGGTACTATAGTTGGGAATGAAAGAATAACAAAGATGCACTTGATTTCTAATTTTATTCTAATCTCTAAATTGAAAACCACAGTCTAAATATTAAGCATATAAGCTCACGCTGCTCTCATGAGCTTGCAGTTTAGTAGATGATTCATAATAAGGCAATATCATATACCAGCTCTTAGAGGCAGTCTCTGATTGCACAGCATCAGCTCTCTTTGGAATCAGATAAACTAGTCAATTTGTAGTTATCTGTGCATTCAACTGAATTTTTCTAAACAAGATTTAATGCCCAGAGCACAGCACTATATCATCAAGTAATAATGGTAGAGTTTGCATTAAAATGATCCAGAAAAATAATCAAGAAGGAAGAAGATTGCCAAAATGTTGAATCTGTAGAAGCGAGCTGGTAGACATATGGCAGTTCATTATATTATTCTCTCCTTTTGTGTATATTAAGAATTTTTGTAACAATTTTTAATTTTTATTTATTTATTTTCGGATGGAGTCTTGCTTTGTGGCCCAGGCTGGAGTGCAGTGGCACAATCTCAGGTCACTGCAACCTCCACTTCCTGGGTTCAAGTAATTTTCCTGCCTCAGCCTCCCAAGTAGCTGGGATTACAGGTGTGCACCACCACGCCCAGCAAATTTTTGTATTGTTAGTAGAAACAGGGTTTCACCATGTTGGCCAGGCTGGTCTTGAACTCCTGACCTCAGGTGATCTGCCCACCTCAGCCTCCCAGTCTTCACTATCATCTAGTTCTGAAATGGGTTTTGCAATCTCAGAAACTAATAAATATCTCAGGACACTAAATACCTCTCTATGCTATTTTGAGAGACCATAGCTTAAGAAAAAATTAACTCCCAAAGAGTTATGGGAAAATTAAAGGGACTAGGTGGAGATCAAGGAAGAAAAAGGGACTAGAATAATGTATCCACACACACAAGTATTTGATGGCAGAGGCTGGTTCATGCGTTGTCCCTGTGGCTGATCAGAACGAAAATTGTTGATTAGAATGTAGTAACTACAGGAGTTTTACATATGAAGGGCTCAGGTATGTCAAGCTGGCTGGAGAGAGAGCAAGGTTTATTCTCTTGCATCTGTGTTCATATGCAAGCTCTCTTTTGGACCAGACTGCATATTTATTGGTAGTGTCCCCATGGCACTGTCACAGTAATGGAGCAACTTCTGGCATTAATAATGGCTTTTATTGTCTCTAGTGCCTATGAATTATTCTGTGTGAAATTGCTCTAAACTTTTCAGTCTACACTACACTGTAATTTCCACCAAAAAGCTGAAACAATTTAAGCTGGATTTATTACAAGATTGAAGGACTAATCAGTTATCCCTGATCAGGTTCAAATACATTTGAAATGAAATCTTGCTTTTTTTTTTTTTTTAAACCTGCAGTCCAATGGAAGCTAGTGTGTAAAAAGAGATGAAAGAGATTACAGAATCACAGAATGTTCTAGTCGAAGCCCCTTCATTCTGCAAGCCAGAGAACCAAGGCTCAGCTAGGAGGTAATTTAAGATCACATACTCTTAATCCACATTGGGAAGGCACCTCGGGCTGCTAAATCCCAGCTAATACTATCTTTACCACACTAATCATGCCCACAGATAAGGCCCCTGAAGGCCACACCTCGCGTATATGAAGGGAATTCAGGCAGGGTTCGACTATCCCCAGTCGGTTTGTTCCCATATCTTGAACACCTCTCATTCCACGGGGTTAAGATTCCTTTATTCAAAAATAGTTGATTGCAAAATCAATTCCCCTGGGAGGTGATGCTCCTATAGCCGTTAACTGTGAGCCCAGACCTAAGGATACTGACCTCAGAAACAGCAGAGTTGAAAAATAGTCAAAGATGCTCACCTCAGGGTCTTCTTTCAGAATAGCAAGAAGGGTGTTGGTGCTGGAAGTTGTGAGTGAAACAAAGAAAAATTCTGCTTTCTTGACTATTTCCCATGTGGCTGGCCCTGAAGGATACTGTACAGTAAATAGTAAAAGTACACTGTTACTATTATCCAATTAAAGCATATTACACTAGGGCAGCCAGTATACTTATACACTCTAAAAATATAAGAGTTGAAATTAAAGTTTTAAATTAACAACCAGCAGAATGATCTTCTCCATTTTATATCATTTCATGTCTCTATGACTACAGGTAAATCTTCTGAACATAAGTGATAACAATTTTTGTAACTTGTAATTAAATACATTTTCTTCTAACATAATGAATTAAAGTTTCAAATTAAATAGTATCTGGTAGCTACTAAACCTGAGAGATTTGGGAACACAGATTATGGCTTTAGCTAATGATTGCATGTAATTTAGTACAAAACTTGTGAAGATAAAAAACAATAATGCCGCCTTAGGAATTAAGCTTAGCAGACATGGGTTTGAAAAAGCCTAGTGGTATTTAATTGGGATTGCTGAAGAATATAAAGAGTGATTCTTTCATTTAAAACAAGCAAAGGAACCAAGAAAGCAAAATTGTCTTTAGAGCAATGCTTTGAAAATAAGAAGCCTTACTAATGTTAAAGTTGAGAAAACAGAAATGTTAATTGCATTCGTTTTACTGTCTGTACTAATGGTCCTTCATACACTTTTCATATAGCAGAATTTCTGCAAGTGGGCTCTGTTGGACCCCAACAAATTACTACTGAAGAGTTAAGAGTATATTAAGAGAAATGCCCAGTGAAATGAGAAGACATTTGATATTACTCTCAGGTTAATAACACTAGTCTACCATCATTTTCTTGTGTAACTACAGAATTGTTAGTCTTAAATCATGCCCATACTAGTCAAACAAGTAGTTCCCCTGCCAACAGGCCTGGAGTTGTGTGACTTTTCCTAAGCCAAATTGGGAGATTACAATTACCATTAACTGAGATTACAATCACCATTAAATAGCAGGGGTTAAGATTTGAATTCAAGCCTTTATCATTCCAATGTCATTCTATTTGCATGTCACCATACTGTTCCATCTGGTTTGAACTATATGTTGTTTTATTTCTAACTCAACAAGTTGGTTTTGGTTTCAAACAACTTTTCTGGCTCCATCCACCTGTATAAACTACATTTGCCAGAGCTAGAAGCTCATAAGCCCAAAAGAGGTAAAAATGTGCTTTGTAAAATCTCATTTTCTAAGCTAACTCATTCTCACCCATCAAGTCTTAGCTTTTACGCACTGCACTTCCTCTGGGAATTCTTCCCGACCCCTGGCCAGGAGGCCCCTGGTACTTTCCTATTGATCCTGGGCACTACCATAATACATCACACTAGATTTAAGTGCTCGCTGAAGCCTGTCACCTTCCTGGTCTACAAGTTCTGTAAGGGTAGAACCTGAGCCTGGCATAGACCCCACTGTGTCCTCAGGCCTAGGCACATAATAAATGTACAAAAATAGTTATGAAATGCATGGTCTAGAACATAAATGTACAAAAATAGTTACAAAATACATGGATTAAATGATACGCTAAACTTGAGGTGTTTAAGTTCATTTAGCTTTTGAAAGCTATTTATTAATGCCAACCAGGAAAAATAATAGGACTGGAAAAAAGATTCAAGGCTATCTCACAATTGGGTGACAAGAGATCTATATGCATGCAAAAACCAAAACAAGAAAAAGGAAAGCAAATAAAGAGCAGAGCATACGGAAATAAGACAACAACAATAAAAAGAACTGGGCTCTCTCCTTTAAAAAAAAAAAAAATCATTGTTATTCTTGGGGAATCCTTAATATTTTTATTCACCACCATTAGGATTATCAGTTCTAAAAAATGTTGAAAACCAATTCTTGAACCAATTAAGGAAACTTGAACATTCAAAGATAATATGAGACACATGCAGTCATTGTTTGGCCATGCCTAATTAAACAGGATACTCTTCTGGACATTTCCAACCACTAATTGGCCAGAGTAAAATGTGCATGTGGTGGGCAGATTACCTCAACACATCTGCCTTCAGCAGTGTCAGGGAGACAGAGCGATTAAAAGAAGGTCAGCTAATTTGTTTGCTTATCGCAGAACCCAACTGGTTATTCCAAATGACTATAAAGAATCATAAATCCTCTTAGAATTTCATGTGAGGCTCAGAGCTAAACTGGGACAAGGAAGTGATTTTTAAAATCTTTGTCAATCGGCTGGGCGCGGTGGCTCACACCTGTAATCCCAGCACTTTGGGAGGCCGAGGCAGGCAGATCACCAGGTCAGGATATCGAGACCAACCTGGCTAACACGGTGAAACCCTGTCTCTACTAAAAATACAAAAAAAATTAGCCGGGCGCAGTAGCGGGTGCCTGTAGTCCCAGCTACTGGGGAGGCTGAGGCAGGAGAATGGCGTGAACCCGGGAGGCGGAGCTTGCAGTGAACCAAGACAGCGCCACTACAGTCCGGCCTGGGCGACACAGCAAGACTCCGTCTCAAAAAAAAAAAAAAAAATCTTTGTCAATCCTAGGAGGCAGGAGGTGGTAAGGACTTCATGGACAAGACAATAAAAGAATATTTATACCTACAGCTTGAGAGTAGTATGTCTCATTAAATAAAATGTCTTTTATCATTCTGGGAAGTGACCCAGGGCACTGAAAGTAATGACAAAGAAGTCTACAATTAAGCAAACCAGTAACCGAATCATTAAAGATTTACTGAGACACAAAAATACATCCTTTTTCTTTTTAACTGAATCATCACATGAATGTTCATAAGCATTTGCCTAGGGTAAGGAATCTATTCTTTTTTGGAAAGAAAATAAAATAAGATGCAATCTCATTTCTCACTAGAATCTGCTGGTTTTAGCAACGTAGACCTACAGACATAAAGAAAGACCTGATGTTAGTCACACCAGGTCAGGAAGGGAAAAAAAGGACAAAGAAAAGGTACACAAGGAAATAAGCTAACTGACAAGGACTTAAGCGCAGCAAAGCCAATTTCTCTTTTAGTTCAATGTAGACAACAGACAAAGCTTCCTCCACCATTCTGTGACCCCTGGCTACCTGGAATAAATGAACAAATGAAGTCTACCTACAAACATCCCATTGGCTCATAATAATTGTTTAATATTAAAGCACATAATAGCATGTTTTTGGTGAAGTTTGTCTTCTCACTAAGAAAACCCCAGGCTGCATGTAAAGATTATAATGAAAAATTATTTCTCCACATTTTTATTATCTTCCAATATCCAAGTCTCACATTAAACTGATCTTCATTTTATTTTTCTCATCTTATAAAAATGTTTCCTTTACCTTAATTTCATTCAAGACATCACTTTATCTTAGATTCTGAAAGTTCCCCAAATATAAACATATAACTGGACTAGCTGTACAAGTAGAATAGATGGTAACATATGGATTATGATCTTAGAGATCTCAGGTATGTAGCTTAGCAAAAAAACTGTCCCTTGAATAGCTATTTTGTCACCCTCCATTTCTTTAATTAGAATCCCTCATTATATTGGGGGTGTAGAAAGTTGTGGCATGGTGTAATGACAGAAGAATTTGGAGCCAAACAAGCCTGGATTATTGTCCATTCCCACCACTTCCTACTTATGTGGCTTTGAGCTCATTATTTAACTTCTAAGCCTCACTTCACTCAACAAATAAGTATATAGCACCTATTGTTCTAAATATAGGGAATACAGAGGTAAACAAAACGAAGTTCATGCTCTCATGGGGCTGCTATTTAGTTGCTGTACCAGAATATAAACCAATATACAGATAAATATTTAATAGTATACCCACATGATAAGTGACATGAAACAAAGTTAAATAAAAAAGGGGGATAAAGAGAGATGGGGAGGGGTGCATGTTAGGTAGGAACACCTTTCTGAGGTTCCATTTGAGCTGAATAAAATGAGGTGAAAGCTATTAAAAGAGCTTTTCAGAGATTGGTCATCATAGGAAATTTACCAGTATAGTATCTGGTATGGTAATTGCTTAGCACATAGTAAACACTCCAAAATAGTACACGATGTAACTTAAAAATTTGAGTTCATTTCTTTTCTATAATTAAGGCCCAAGTTGTTAAAATACAAACGTGTTATTACCTGTCAAAGAGTACGCACAAGTACATGGGCACTTTTATCCTATTACTGTTTCCTTGGAAGACAGAAGAAATGAAGTTAGTATGGAAGGAATGACACTTGGTGGGGGTACCTGGGAGTGGGACAGGGAGGTGCATGGAGCTTGGAATATGCATTGGCCAAGGAAGGGAGAGGCCCTGTTGAGCTCTCAGCAGCCCTGGAGACAGCCAAGGTCTCATAGCCTAAGTACCAAGAGAGGTCAAGGTGGCATGAGGGGAGGAGAGAAAGGAAAATATGAGTCTCCACACCTAAGCTACCTACAGAACCAGTTTGCCTAGGACTTAACCTTGTAGGGCCACTATAATTATCTTTGTATTTTAAGGACACATTCAGTTGCTGTCTGAAAGTATTATCTTCCCAAGACATCAATCTCCTGCTAGTAATTTGTTTTGTAGGGCAGTGGCTCATGGCAAGAGCTTCTGTTTGTACATTTAAAATATATATACATATTTTTTATTACATGACAGCTATACCTAAAATAAATTCAGTAATTTCAATGCAGATTACTATTTTTACTATTTACTATTTCAATGCAGATCACTATTTTTACTATTTACTAATTACTATTAGAGATTATTATCTCTAATAGATAAAATTTGGCAGGGGTAAATCTGCACATTCAGAAATTTACAAATTCAAATGGATTTCTTATAGAAATCTTATAGATAAGATTTCACCAACTGAAAGAAATTGAAGATTTTTATAGAGCAAATGAGTATTTAATTGACTGTTTTTAAAAGCGTCAGGCAGATAGAGGCATTAACTTGTATTATGATGAATAGAATAACAATTACAGGTGGTTTTTTTTTTTAAGGAACTGTCTTGTTCCAACAAGAGGATAAACAAAACAAAATGATTTTGAGGAAAACATTCAATGCAATCTCAGAATCCAATTTCCTTCCTTAAAATAAGAGTCTGAAAAATTGAGAGATGCTGGCAATGCTTTACCCCAAGCTAAGAGGACATTTTGAAAAGAATGTATATGAATGATGAAGAGCAACCATGTATTTGATCAATATGATCAAGACCATGAATGCTCAAGAGAGACCAAAAGTATTTTGGGAAGTCTATCATAATAAGAGCTGACCACCCTGGAATGTCTGCCTCTGTTCCAGACACTAGGTCTAAGGCTATTAATCTTCAGGAGAACTCAATGAGTTCTCCATTTTGTAGTTAGGGAAATGGAGATTTGTTGGTTCACCGAGTCTAAATTCACCTGTAAAAGGCAAGTTTGTAAATGTAACAGTTTGTGCAGTTTTTTTCTTTTTAATTTTCTTTTGATTGGAAATAAGGTCATGTAGCGAAAAAGAATATTACAAGAGGACAAAAAAGATCTGAGCTGTGGTTATGATTTCACCATTTAGTAACCAATCTCTCCAAGTCTGCTTTCTCACCCAAAAAGATCTAGTCCAGGTTCTAAGCTCATCAAAACCATCAAATAAGAGGATGGTTATTTGAGGATGCATTAAAGGCAAAAGTGCTCTGTAAACTAAAGAGAACAAGGTATGAGGAATTAGCAATTTCCCCCATGTTATTAAGTTACTGGAAGAATTTCCATGGGAAAGTTACCACCTCTCTTGAGAAAGAGGATATGCAGCTAATTTCTGGACAGGCATATGTTGCTTTTTGCCCTCCTAACAGTTATTTTCTCCTACTTCAAATGTCTTAAATCGCTGATCTTTCAACTTGCTGCCTTAGTATCTTCCTGTGTGTGTGTGCATGTGTGTATATATATCATATATATGCACATATATGTGCACACACACACCCATATATATATGAGTGTATGTGTACACACACACACATTAAGTTCACTGACTAAAGAAGTTTCAGTAACCAGGGTTACACCTAAACATCTGAAGAAAGGACCAAGATTTTTTTTTTTAGATGTGCCACAGTGACCTTAATATAAATTCTTTCTTTGCTAAAATGTGATGAGACTCCCAATGGTACCATTCCCTCTGATTGTGAGTAAAACTGTAGAAGCTGATTTGACCATCTGATTACTTGTTTGACAGCTGCAGAGTTCATCCATTAGCCCAGGGAAGCTACTGCAACCCTGAATCTTTCACTAACAAACAGTGATTGGAAAATTCTCAGGCAGCTGGCTAAACTCCAGGCCTGAATTTCCATGTGAATCGTACTAACAGCAAGGAAGCTTTTATCTCAAGGCCTCAAGGGAGAAAAAGTTCAGCCAACAAACATTTTGTGTGCCAAGGGAATAGAATAGTGCCTCACCCAGTAGTTGGAAAGGCCCCCAAGTCTATGTTGTTCAATCCTATTTGCCAAGCAGAGATCAGAAGAGCTAGCACATAAAAAGTGATCTGAAAAAAACATTGAATGAATGAATGACCTGCAATAAAATTAGGCATTCTACTCAGTACAGAGCTCCTGAAACTTTATAAATTGAGTCTGAGGAAAAATTTTTTAAAGAGGAAAAAAGACAGAAATTTTATGGCTAGAGTCTCATAGTCACACCAGGAAAATGCAGAATATATAAATGTGTTTGTCACTATCTATGCCATGACTTGTTCCAAAAAGGCTTAAAGACACAAACCATAGGATTTTTTGCAACTCTCAATGTGCTATAAGTTCTTCTATATGTCCTGAAGTTTCTTCCTTAATAGCATTCACCAAATCACATATTGTTTGTAACCTACTACAATGGGTAGCATATTTACATTACATATAGAAGACATGGTCTGCATCTTTCGCAAGCATATACTGTTAGGTAACTAGAGCACCCTAATGGCGCTGGTTCCGGGTTCTTCTTCCTCAATGCAAACCCGCCAAAGGAAAAACCAATCAGAGAGAGGTGTTTTTCCCGCCTCGCTCTAAGCCCCACCCCAGCCAATCACAAACATCCACACAGCCCTCCTGGGCATAAAAGAAGCAAACCCCCCACCACGCTCTCTCTCTCTGCCTCCTGCCCAGCCTAGCCCACTGCCTCTAATAAAGATCTCTTGGCCGAACCAGTGTAGTGTGGTCTGAGTCTAAGCCTACAGAGTCACTCTTTCATTGGTGCCGTGACTCGGATTGGGACTCCCCGCCTCCAGCGGGACCCCAGTCCCCCTCAGACTCAGACCAGGCCCCGGCCGGCCTTCGCCCAATTTCCCGTCCGCTGAACAGCGCATCCACCACTGGCTCCTGTTTGGTAAGTCCCCTTCCGTAGCCTGCCGCCTAGCCCTATACTGGGGCGGCAGACTCCTGCTTTCCCTCCTCGACCCGCAGGGAACGGAGTTTTCTCCCTCTCCTCCTCGCCCCTCCAGCCTGAGCCTCCGCCCCGCACCATGCTGTTGGCTACATACAAAATCCTGGTACCAGGTGGCTCACGGTCCCTCGGCCATCCTGTTGGCCCTTCAGTCCCTTCGCCTTGGTGACGACCAACTGAAGGCCCTGAACCTGGTTACAGTGTTCAGCTAATTAGGGGACGCCCTCTTAGCCATCACTGCCTCTCCTTCCGCCATGGGAGGCTCCGCATCCCTGCCGGCCGACTCCCCCCTAAAATGCCTTCTAGACAATCTGGCTACCCTGGGCCTTGCTGCCGACCTCAAGCCTAAATGCCTTATCAAATTCTGCACGCAAGATTGGCTGACCTACCCCTTAGACAACCAAAATGAATGGCCCCTTATGGGACCCTAGACTCTGAAATTCCCCAGGGCCCTTACAACGATTGTGCACACAGGAGATTGGGCAGAGATCCTCCATATTCCTAGCTTCTCCTATTAGACGATAAGCCTCACCTCTATGTGTCCCTGTTAACCCTAACCACAACAAGTGTCATGGCTGGCCTCCACTCCAAAAGTCTTTCCCAACCCTCTCCCCTTCCTACTTCCGATTTTAACCCTGCTGACGAACCGCCGCCATATCACCATCCCCAACCTCGCCCCTCCGCCACTGCGACGCCGCCAACAATCCCCACCCCCACCTCCTCTCTGACCCCTCCAACTTCCTCTCCGACCCCTCCAACTTCCCCTAAAAACCCGTCCGCCTTCCTCACCCGCCTTACACAGGCACCCCAACAATCCAACAACATAGACCCCAAAGCATTTATTCACACAAAGCTTCCCAGACATTCAGACCAAACTAAAAACAGCTAGACAGAGGTCCCTTTACCATGCAGACCGAGATCCTCAAAAAGTCTACCACAACCATGACGAGCAGACAAGGACGCATAAGTGCCAGATGTTGGATCAGGCCTTCCAGGCCTCAGCCCAGCCTATCGGACACCATGCCTCTATGTCCACCACTCACCGCCAACCCTCTGGACCCTGCTTTAAATGTGGGAACAAAGGTCATTGGGCTCGTGAGTGTACTAATCCCAGGCCACCCAAAAGACCATGCCCCAAGTGCCAACAATCCGGCCACTGGGCGACCGACTGCCCCAGCTCCCTCGGGGGAGATGGGCCAGACCCCGTCCTAAAGCCAATCTCATTATGTTGGCAGCCTATGACTGACAGGGCCCTAGGACCTCTTCCCGACACACACCATCACCACGCAGGAGCCCAGGGTGCCTCTTGCGGTGAGTAGGCGTCTCGTCATTTCCCTCCTACTTCCTCGGTTCTGCAGGAGTATTAAGGCGCTGTCTCCACCTCTGGCCCTCCTATAGTCAAAGTAGGGGGCCACCCCATGCAGCCAAAGACCACCCCACCCCTAACATGCTCTCATAAGTTCCTGATCATGCCCCAGTGCCCCCCTTCCTTTCCTCACACTTCCCGGCGTCTCCAGCGACATCTCTCAAGCCGCTGAAGACCTCCTTCAGCAGCTAGACTCCTCCTCTGTTTCCGTCTCAGTACAGCAATCCTGGCTCTTACTTCTACAGGAAGGAATCCAACTGTTAAACGCCTCTAATATCTCTCCCTCCAACTGCTTCCTATGTGCCAGCCTCAATAAACCGCCACTTATTGCTGTTCCTGTCACCCTCCCAAACACTACCAACACTTCTGATCATTCACCACCCCCCAACACCCCCTTAATATCCAGGGTTCCCCTCTTCAATACGTCCCAGGCCGTTACCTGCTACACAGACTCCCCTGAATCCTTTCCCTTCTGCAATACCTCCACCTCCTACCCTAACTCTTCCGCCCCCAATGGATACTTCTTCTGGTGTAACCACACTCTTTACAAAACAATCAATTCCTCCATCAATACCACCTGCTTCCCCATCACACTCCTGCCACAACTTACCCACTTACCCTCCTCTCCCTTTCGGAAGGGACCACCACCTTCAACCTTAACCACCCTCCCATAAATCAGGCCCCAAGAAAAAGATGGGCTGTCTTTATACCTGCCATCCTTGGCCTCTCCCTTGCAACCTCCCTTCTAGGCTCCACTCTAGGGACCACCTCCCTCAGATACGGAGTCTCGCAGGTTAATGAATTAAAGGTACACCTAGAATCCACTATTGAACAAACTGCGCAGTCACTAGCTGCCCTGCAACGACAAATCACCTCTTTAGCCGGAGTAGTCCTCCAAAACCGCAGAGCCCTAGACCTCCTGACAGCTGAAAAGGGAGGCACATGCATTTTCCTCCAAGAAAGCTGTTGTTACTTTATTAATGAGTCCCAGGTTGTCGAGACTAACATAAAAAATCTTAATGACTTAAGACAAAAGCTCCTCGAAACGAATACAGGCTTCTCACTTTGGGACACTCTAAAAATGCCTCTTTTAGCTTGGGTCCTACCCTTTCTCAGACCCCTCCTAGGAATAGCGGCCTTTTGTACCCTCCTCCCTTGCTTAATAAAATTCACGCAACAACGAATCTCCTCCTTATCTAAGCAGACATTTAACCAGCTTCTCATCAGGCACTACCAACTCCTAGCAACCGAAGAAGATGACCAGGACTCACCTACCCATGGCCTCCACCTCCAGGACCTGTAATTTCTTAGATTTCCTCCAGGCCCTCCAAGAAGATACGTGGCTCATAGCAGATCCTTCCCTGCCATACGGATGGCTCGCGTCCATAGATGACCTCTACTTACAAGGGACATCTTTAGACTTCACACCCCGGGAAGTGTTCACCTTCAGCGCCGTCTTCCTTGGCCTCCTGCTATTGCTCTGCCCCTACAGTCCTCCAATATCCCTTCCCACGATGCCCCCGTTCAGCAGGAAGTAGCCAGACGAACAGCGACGCCCACCTCCCCACTTCTTAAAAAACAAAAAAGGGAGGAATGTTAGGTAACTAGAGCACCCTAATGGCACTGGTTCCGGGTTCTTCTTCCTCAATGCAAACCCGCCAAAGGAAAAACCAATCAGAGAGGTGTTTTTCCTGCCTCGCTCTAAGCCCCACCCCAACCAATCACAAATATCCACGCAGACCTCCTGGGTATAAAAGAAGCAAACCCCCCACCGCTCTCTCTCTCTGTCTCCTGCCCAGCCCAGCCTGCTGCCTCTAATAAAGATCTCTTGGCCGAACCGGTGTAGCGTGGTCTGAGTCTGAGCCTACAGAGTCACTCTTTCATATACTTGTTAAGAGATGCCAGAAAATATATACATGTGGCCCTATGTACTTTAAACTACATTCCTGATCTAGTAGCCTGCTTTCTCTTTTTTTTCACTTCACTGTCACTTTCCTTTTCCCTTTTTTTTTTTTTTTGGAAAGGAAAAAAAATTATTAGCTAAGTTTGTTGGTTGATTTTAGCTCGCTAGTTAACTGGCTATCTAGATAATGCCTACTTCAACAGCCACTTCATATGATCTAGTAGTAGCCAGAGAATGATAATCTATATAACCATATTTATAACCATATCCTCACCTAAATAAATTTTTTTAGTTTCATATTTGTAGACTGAGGTAGTATTCACCAGCAATCCACAGTCTTTACAAAAGTGAAATGACGTGAGTCAAAGCAGATTTTTCTCTTACCCTTTAATTCCTAGGATCTTAAAATGAGAGAAAATTTAAAGCTAAAAGAAGGTTACGAATCACAAGTTCAACTTATTCACTAATTGAAGCCCTTTCATTATAAGGAAATCAATCCATGGCACAACAGAATAAAGTCACAGTTGCTGGCCACACCTAACAAATGCTTTGGAAAACGTTAAGGGCATATGACACAGTATGAGAGTTATAAAGTCAACTCCCACTTCATGTGTGCTAAGTCCAGACCAAAGTGTCATTTCAGTGAAGCATTCCATTCTTTTAAGCATAATCTTTGTTTCAGAAATTGCCCCATTTCCTCCTCCCCCTAATAAAAACAACAACAACAAAAACAAAAAGAAAAAAAAACCCTCTGGGCCTATGGAGAAACCTGAAAAGTCATATTAGTATCCCTCCAATAATTTGTACCAAAAAGTTGCACTCATAATTTCAAGCCCAGGAAAGACAAAAACAGCCTAATTATCATATAAATTCTAAAGCCACATTCAGTGTCGTGTTATCAACCAAAAATAAAATTCTAAGACCTCCAATCACCTGAATGGACTCCTCCTTTTGGCCAAGGGCATTTCAAAGTTAACCTGAAAAAACTAATTCAGGCCATGATGGGAAGTGGGAGCCGGATATGCCTCATTATACCCTCCTCCCTTTTGTAATTACTGATAGAACAGACTCTCTTAAGTCTGATAGGAAACATTTACAATCTATTCTCTCTGAAGCCTGCTACCTGGAGGCTTCATCTGCATGATAAAACCTTAGTCTCTACAATCCCTTATTGTAACCCAGACATTCCTTTCTATTCATAGTAATTCTTTCAACCAATTGCCAATCAGAAAATTTTTACATCTACCTATGACCCAGAGAAGCCTCTGTTTCAAGTTGTCCCGCCTTTCTGGACCAAACCAATGTATGTCTTACATATACTGATTGATTTCTCCTCTCTCCCTAAATGTATAAAACCCTGACCATCTTGGGCATATGTCATCAGGACCTGAGACTCTGTCATAGGTGCATCCTTAACTTTGGCAAAATAAGCTTTGTAAATTGATTGAGACCTGTCTCAGATACTTCTGGGTTCCCATTATGATAGTAGAAATCAATATCAATCACATTTTAAAAAATAAGGAATAACATATATTCAAATGGTAGCTTAAAAATCTCATATATGCTATTATTTCATACATCTAGAGTATTGTTTTGAGAGTATTTACAAGTTCCTCATAGGAAACTGTAAAATACACTCTATGTATTTATGTGAATAACCATTTATCAATTTCTAAATTCTTATCACTTTACCTTGTGGTGAGGATTTTCTAATTTTTGTGCCTAACAATGATGTGAATCTTCGTTATAGGCACTGCATGTCATATGTTAAAAATATAGTGATACCAGATTTAGAATCAAAATTGTGGATTGCTTTTAATTATACTAATGAGAGAATTTTTCTTGCTCTACAAATGCTAAAATGGCATATTAATTCTACTGCCTCTTAAAAATTGTTAAACCATCCTTTGATATGTAGAAATATAGGATAACAGGCCGGGTGCGGTGGCTCACGCCTGTAATCCCAGCACTTTGGGAGGCCGAGGCGGGGAGATCACGAGGTCAGGAGATCGAGACCATCTTGGCTAACATGGTGAAACCCCGCCTCTACTAAAAATACAAAAAATTAGCCAGGAGTGGTGGCGGACGCCTGTAGTCCCAGCTACTTGGGAGGCTGAGGCAGGAGAATGGCGTGAACCCGGGAGGCGGAGGTTTCAGTGAGCAGAGATCACGCCACTGCACTCCAGCCTGGGCGACAGAGCAAAACTCCGTCTCAAAAAAAAAAAAAAAAAAATATATATATATATATATATATATGATAACAATTGAGCAATTACTGTTATTATTGCTCCTAGAGTGTTCAACATATGACATTATATTTGTCTTTTGGGGCTGAAAGTTTCACTTAATTAGTAAAATTTAAATAGGTTTCAGACTATATATTAATTGTATCAATATTTTTCTAAACCTCAAAGCACTGAAAAAAATCCTTTCTCATCAACTATAAATTATATTTGATTAGCACCCTAAGTAGAGCTCCAAGTAGTTACCAATTTCAATGTCAGGCTAAGATGAGCTGCTGCTTCTATTACTGAATGTGTATTGGTATTAAGGTTTTACAATAATTAGTAAATCAAAATAGGGTAATGCCTAATATGTAGCAGTTTATAATGCTTTTTTAATATAATAAATATCTCTAGCCTTAATATAGTTGCATGTAACAGCTTTAATGATTTACTAGTCTGAAATGTTTGCTTTAACACTTAAGTTTAGGTGAAAAAATAAAATGTTTTGGCTTTGGTTCATTTAAAAAAGCAAATCTTTATGATCCATAACAAAATGAAATCTTTTTGATTCACAACAGAATAACTAGACAAACACTAATAAGTAAATTTGACAACTTGTAATAAATATTGGTTTCAGTTGAACTCACTTAACTTCAACAAATAAAAATATTAAGTAGAAAGGAAATGTGTGACGAATATAAAAATCCCCCAAATAAACATGGATCAAAGCAGAAATCACAATGGAAAGTAGAAAATAGTAAACCGAATGATCATAAAAATAAGACATACATGCAGGATACAGAAAATGCCATGCTTAGGAGATAGTCTTATATACATATATTGCAAAAGAATAACTAAGATCAATAATCTTACTAGCTATTTTAAGAATTTAGAAAAAGAACAACAAAACCTCAAAAAAGCAGAAGGAAAAAAATAAAATTAAGAGCAGAGAACACAGATGCCCAGAATAGGTGACAAGCTTATAATAAGAGAAATAAACAATGAAATGTGTTTATCTGAGAGGACTAATAAAATTCCTAGTAATGCTGATGGAGGAGAAAAAAGAGGATACTAATTGGAATGCTAGAAGTTTGTTTTTTTTTGTTTTTTTTTTTTGAGACGGAGTCTCGCTCTGTCTCCCAGGCTGGAGTGCAGTGGCGCAATTTCGGCTCACTGGAAGCTCCGCCTCCCAGGTTCATGCCATTCTCCTGCCTCAGCCTCTCCGAGTAGCTGGGACTACAGGCGCCCGGCCAATTTTTTGTATTTTTAGTAGAGACGGGGTTTCACCGTGGTCTCTATCTGCTGACCTCGTGATCCGCCTGCCTCGGCCTCCCAAAGTGCTGGGATTACAAGCGTGAGCCACCGTGCCCGGCCGGAATGCTAGAAGTTTTTAAAAGACTAATACTCTATATATTAAAAAATAAGAGGATTTAAGAAACTTTATGACAATGCACTTGAAAATAAAATGAACATGTTTCTAAAGAATCGAAACTTAGAGATATTGAACAAAAATGGTGACTCTAATAAATCTATATCTAGGTGTGTAGTAAATGCAAAGGAGGCTGAAGGGAACTTCTGATTTGCTGAGAAAGGTCCATTTTTTTATTTTTTGACACAGTCTCACTCTGTCGCCAGGCTGGAGGGCAGCGGCGCTATCTCAGCTCACTGCAACCTCCGCCTCCCAGGTTCAAGCGATTCTCCTGGACGTGGTGTCCACCTTGGCCTCCCAAAGTGCTGGGATTACAAGCGTGAGCCACCGTGCCTGGCCGGGAACAGTCAATTTTTCAATCGGGGTTATGGTTGACTAGGTGTGTTTACTTTGTAAATATCATCACTTATAATTTGTGTACTTCTTTGCATGTACAGGCAATACACCATTTTATTGCACTTCACTTTATTGTGCTTCATGGACAATGTGCTTTTCACAGATTAAAGATTTTGGCAAACCTGTGTCAAAGTCCAGCAGCTCTTTTTTTCCAACAAGCATGTGCTCACTTCACGTCTGTGTCTCACATTTTGGTAATTCTTACAGTAGTTTAAACTTTCTTCTTAATATTATCATATCTGTTATGGTGATCTGTGATCACTGATCTTTGATGTTACTATTGTAATGGTTTTGGTGTGCCACAAACCATACCCACATAACATGAACTTAATTGATAGATGAAGCAGTCAGAACACAAGCATTTATCAGCTATTCCTGTTTCTCTTCCATCCTCTGTTTCTTTCCCTCTCCTTGGGCCTGTCTATTCCCTCAGACAAAAGAATACTGAAATTAGACCAATTAATAACCCAACAGTGGCCTGTAGGTGTTCAAGTGAAGAGTCTCACATCTCTTACTTTAAATAAAAAACTAGAAATAATTAAGCTTAGTGAGGATGGCATAGCAAAAGCTAAGATAGGCCAAAAGCTAGGCCTCCTGGCCAGTTAGCCAAGTTGTAAATACAAAGCAAAAGTTCTTGAAAAAAAATTCAAAGTACTACTACAGTGAATACACAAACAATAAGAAAGCAAAACAGCTTTGCTGCTGATATGGAGGAAGTTTTAGTGGTCCGGATAGAAAAAAATCAAACCAGCCACAACATTCCCTTAGGCCAAAGCCTAATCTAGAACACGGCCCTAACTCTCTTCAATTCTATAAAGTCTGAGATTAGGGAGATGCAGAATAATAGTTTGAAGCTAGCAGAAATTATTTCATTAGATTAAAGGAAAGAAGCCATCTCTGTTAACATAAAATTACAAGGTGAAAGAGCAAGTGCCAATGTAGAAGCTGCAACAAGTTATTCAGAAGTCTAGATAAAATAATTGAGGAAAATGGCCACACTAAACAACATATTTCCAATGCAGACAAAACAGCCTTCTCTTGGAAGAAGACCACCTAGGACTTTCACAGCTAGAGCGGAGAAGTCAATTCTTCAAAGTTTCAAAAGACTGGCTGACTCTTGTTAGGGGCTCACACAGCTGATGACTTTAATTTGAAGCCAGTGCTTATTTGCCATTCTAAAAATCCCAGGGTGCTTAAGAATTATACTAAATCTCCTCTGCCTGTGCTTTACAAATGGAAAAACAAAGCCTGGGTGGCAGTACATCTGTTTACAGAATGGTTTACTGAATATTTTAAACCCACTGAGACCTACTTCTGAGAAAAAAAAAAAAAAAGATTCATTTCAATTATCACTGCTCATTAACAATGCACCTGGTCACTCAAGAGCTCTGATGGAGATGTACACGGAGTTGAATGTTGTTTTCATGCCTGCTGACACAACATACATTCTGCAGCCCATGGATCAAGGAGGAATCTTGACTTTCAAATCTTATTATTGAAGGAATACATTTTTTAAGTCTATAACTGCCACAGATTGTGATTCTTCTGATGGATCTGGGCAAAGTACATTAAGATCCTCCACCATTCTAGATGCCACTGAGAACATTCATGATTAATGGGAGGAGGTGAGTATAGCAACATTAACAAGAGTTTGGAAGAAGTTGATTACAACTATAATAGACGACTTTGAGAGGTTTAAAGCATCAATTCAGGAAGTAACTACAGATGTAGAGTAGCAAGAGAACTAGAATGAGAAGTGGAGCTTGATGTGACTGAATTGCTGCAGTTTCATAAAATTTGAATAGATAAGGAATTGCTTCTTATTGATGCTCAAAAGAAAGTTTTTTCTTGAGATGGAATCTACTCCTGGTGAAGATGCTGTGAACACTGTTGAAATGATAACAAAGGTTATAAACTTAGTTGGTAAAGCAGAGGCAGGGTTTAAGAGGATTGACTGATTTTGAAAGTTCTACTGTGGGTAGAATGCTATCTAACAGCATCACATGCCATAGAGAACTCTTCGGTGAAAGAGTCAATCATTTTGAAAAAAATTCATTCTTGTCTTTTTTTTTTTTTTTCTTCAACTTTGAAGTTCTGGGGTACATATGCAGGATGTACAAGTTTGTTACACAGTAAACTATTTGCTGCACAGATCCTCTTACCACCTAGGTATCAAGCCCAACATAAGCTATTCTCCCTGATGCTCTCCCCGCCCACATCCTCCACACAGGTGCCCAGTGTGTGTTGTTCCCCGCCATGTGTCCATGTGTTCCATCAATCAGCTCCCACTGATACGTGAGAGCATGTGGCATTTGGTTTTCTGTTACTGCATTAGTTTGCTGAGAATAATGGCTTCCAACTCCATCCATGTCCCTGCAAAGGACATGTTCTCGTTCCTTTTTTATGGCTGCACAGTATTCCATTGTATATATGTATTAATACCACATTTTCTTTATCCAGTCTATCACTGATGGGCATTTAGGCTGATTCCATGACTTTGCTATTGTAAATAGTGCTTCAATCAACATATGCATGCGTATATCTTTATGACAATTATTTATATTCCTTTGAGTATATGCCCAGTAATGGAATTGCTGGGCCAAATGGTATTTCTCCCTCCACGTCTTTCAGGAATCACCACACTGTCTTCCACAATGGCTGAACTAATTTACACTCCTACCAACAGTGTAAAGGCATTCCTTTTTCTCTGCAACTTCACCAGCACTTGTTTTTGGCTTTTTGTTGTTGTCGTTGTTTTTACTTTTTATTAATAGTCATTCTGACTGGCATGAGATGGTATATCTCATTGTGGTTTTAATTTGCATTTCTGTAATAATCAGTGATGTTGAGCTTTTTACCATATGCTTGTGGGCCACATGTATGTCTTCTTTTGAGAAGTGTCTGTTCATGTTCTCTGCCCACTTTTTAATGTGGATCAATTCACACATAACAATACTAACCTTAAATGTAAATGGGCTAAATACCCCAATTAAAAGATACCAAATGGCAAGCTGGGTAGAGGGTCAAGACCCATTGGCATGCTATCTTCAAGAGATCTAACACATTACATAATCATATGTAATCAATATTTACCTCTATCATGTGATAGAAGTAAAACACTCCTCAGCAAATGCAAAAGAACTGAAATAATAAACAGTCTGTCAGACAACAGTGCAACCAAATTAGAACTCAAGACTAAGATATTCACTCAAAACCACACAACTACATGGGAATGTAACAACCTGCTGCTGAATGACTCTTGGGTAAACAATGAAATTAAGGCAGAAATCAAGAAGTTATTTGAAACTAATGAGAACACAGACACAATGTACCAGAGTCTCTGGGATGTGGCTAAAGCAGTGTTAAGTGGGAAATTTATAGCACTACATGCCCACGTGAGAAAGCTAGAACAATCTCAGGTTAACAACCTAACATCTCAACTAAAAGAAACATAGAACCAAGAGCCAACAAACCCCTATGCTAGCAGAAGACAAGAAATAACCAAGATCAGAGATGAAGTGAAGGAAATAGAGACATGAAAAACCCTTAAAAAAAAAATGAACGAATCCAGGAGGTGGTTTTTTGAAAAAAATTACAAAAGAGACTACTAGCTAGATTAATAAAGAACAAAAGAGAGAAGAATCAAATAAACACAATCAGAACTGATAAGGGGGATATCACCACTGACCCCACAGAAATACAAACAATTAGCGAAAACTATACAAACCCCTATGCACATAAACTAGAAAATCTTGAATAAATTCCTAGACACATACACCCTCCCATGACTGAACCAGGAAGAACTGAATCTTTGAATAGACCAATAACAAGTTCTGAAACTGAGGCAGTAATAAATAGCCTACCAAGCAAAAAAAGCCCAGTACCAGACAGATTCACAGCTGAATTCTACCAGAGGTACAAAGAAGAGCTGGTACCATTTCTACTGAAATTAGACAAAAAAAAAAAAAAAAATTGAAAAGGAGGGACTCCTCCCTTACTCATTCTGTAAAGCCAGCGTCATCCTGATACCAAAACCTGGCAGAGATACAACAAAAAAGCAAACTTCAGGCCAATATCCTTGATGAACATTGATGCAAAAATCCTCACTAAAATACTGGAAACTGAATCCAGCAGCGCATCAAAAAGCTTATCCACCACAATCAAGTTGACTTGATATCCATGATGTAAGGTTGGTTCAACATACACAAATCAACGTGATTCATCACATAAACAGAACTAAAGACAAAAAGCACGATTATCTCTACAGATGCAGAAATGGCATTGAATAAAATTCAACATCCCTTCACATTAAAAACTCTCAAAGGCCAGGCGCAGTGGCTCATGCCTGTAATCCTCACATTTTGGAAGGCTGAGGCAAGCAGATCACCTGAGGTCAGGAGTTCGAGACCAGCCTGGCCAATGGTGAAACCCCATCTCTACTAAAAATACAAAAATTAGCCAGGTGTGGCGGCACGTGTCTGTAATCCCAGCTACCTGGGAAGCTGAGGCAGGAGAATTGCTGGAATCCAGGAGACAGAGGCTGCAGTGAGCCAAGATCATGCCACTGCACTCCAGTCTGGGCAACAGAGTGAGACTCCGTGTCAAGAAAAAAAAAAACTCTCAAACTACGTATTGAGAGATTATACCTCAAAGTAAGAAGAGGCATATATGACAAACCCATGGCCAATATTCTACTGAATGGACAAAAGCTGGAAGCACTTCCCTTGAGAACCAGCACAAGACAAGGATACCCTCTCTCACCACTCCTATTCAACATACTATTGGAAGTTCTGGCCAGGGCAATCAGGCAAGAGAAAGAAATGAAGGGTATTCAAATAGGAAGAGAGGAAGTCAAATTGTCATTGTTTGCAGGTGACATGATCCTATATCTAGAAAACCCCATTGTCTCAGCCCAAAAGCTCCTTAAGCTGATAAGCAACTTCAGCAAAGTCTCAGGATGTACAATTAATGTGCAGAAATTGCTAGCATTCCTATACATCAACGACAGACAATCAGACCCAAATCATGAATGAACTCCCATTCACAATTGCTACAAAAAGAATAGAATACCTAGGAATACAGATAACAAGGGAAGTGAAGGACCTATTCAAGAACTCCAAACCACTAATCAAAGAAATCAGAGAGGACAAAAACAAATGGAAAAACATTCCATGCTCATGAATAGGAAGAATCAATATAATGGATATGGCCATACTGCTCAAAGTAATATATAGATTCCATGCATTCCCATTAAACTGCCAGTCACATTCTTCACAGAACTAGAAAAAACTATTTTAATATTCATATGGAACCAAAAAAGAGCCCAAATAGCTAAAACAATTTTAAACAAAAAGAACAAAGCTGGAGGTATCATGCTACCCAACTTCAAACTATACTGCAAAGCTACAGTAACCAAAACAGCATGGCACTGGTACAAGGACACATAGACCATTGGAACAGAATAGAGAACTCAGAAATAAGACCACATATCTACAATCAGCTGATCTTCGACAAATCTGGCAGAAACAAGCAATGGTTTCAGAAAGGACTCCCTATTTAATAAATGATACTGGGAGAACTGGCTAGCCAAAGCAGAAAACTGAAACTGGACCCCTTCCTTATACCATATACAAGAATTAACTAAAGATGGATTAAAGACTTAAATGTAAAACTCAAAACTATAAAAATCCTAGAAGAAAATCGAGGCAATATCATTCAGGACATAGGCATGGGCAAAGATTACATGATGAAAACATCTAAAGCAATTGGAACAGAAGCAAAAATTGACAAATAGAATCTAATTAAACGAAAGAGCTTCAGCATAGCAGAAGAAACTATCATCAGAGTAAACAGACAACCTACAGAATGGGAGAAAGATTTTGCAAACTACCCATCTGACAAAGGTCTAATATCCAGAATCTACAAGGAACTTAAATTTCCAAGAAAAGAAACATTCTTGTCCTATTTTAAGAAATTGCTACAGCCATCCCAACCTTCAGTAACCGCCAGCAGCCATCAACATTGAGGCAAGACCCTCCATCAGTAAAAAGATTACAACTCACCAAGGGCTCAGATTGTTAGCCCTTTTTAGCAATAAAGTCTTTTTAAATTAAGGTATGTACATTGTTTTTTAGACATATTATTGCATACATAATACACTACAGTGTAGTGTAAACATAACACTTATGTGTACTGGGAATCTAAAAGATTTGTGTAACTATTGCAGTAGTCTGAAACTGAACCTACAATATCTCCAAGGTATATCTGTGTATTATACTGCAATAAAACATATCTTTGATAAAATTAAATGATGCATTTAGATACTGCCTGACAAGACTTTAATCTGTTTCCTTAAGCAAACAGATCATAATTTCTAATTTGGGTGGTGAGGAGGTGGAGTGATATTGCAAATTTTGCTGAATTAACTAGAAGAAGTCACAAAAACGATGAGATATAAAAGTCCATCTCTTCTAAGAAATGGACTAGAAGAAATGGAATTTTATATCTCATTTTTATTTAGGTTTAAAGAATATCAGACAAGATATAACACAGATTTAATAATTTTAAGGCAAATTCTTGTAATTTTGAAGAAACAATTTTCCCTTGCAAGTGATTTACATGAATAGGTTAATAAGACTATAAATATATATCATTGTTTTCATAATTATCAGTAAATGGATATGTAACTCCTCAAGTAATTTTTCAGGAGTTCTATATTTGTAACCATGTATAAAGTAATGCCTTAATATCTTTCTTTCCTAGTTAGTATAATAGAGTATAAATATTCTATTTCATCCAATTTGTTAGGAATAGGTAAATGAGTATAAAACTAACAAAGAGTGTCTGGCACATGGTAGGGGTTCAATAACTGTTAGCTATTTATCATCATGATCCTGATCAATACAGTCATAATTCCTTTTATCTAAGTTAAATGTATATTTTCGTGTTCTACTCATCAAAAATGGGTAATATGATTTATATTCAATTATATTCTAATTATTAACATTGAAAACTGAAAATTTGGAAATTTCTGTTCACAAATGCACAGTGAAGCATGGATTAAATATATATTTAGATCTCCACTCAATATTTAAGTTGAATTTTTAAGTGTTCTCTATTTTTTATGCTTATCATAAAATTTAATTTTCAGCTCTCTTACTGCACATTACATTCTCTAGAGAATAGAATTTGAAATTCAAAAAACTATACAAATTACATTGATACTAATAGCCACCAATTATTACATAGCTACCATGTGCCATGAAAGTGTTATTATATTAGTTTGCAAGTTAGAAATGGCTCACAAATTAAGGAATTTATATGAATGCAGAATAAATGGTAAAACTGAACAACCTTTTTGGAGATGCCGAATTATTTGTTCTCTGTACCACACAACACTGCTTCACGTAGATAGAAAAATTTAAATATAATGGCCATTCATTAACAATTCTTATTGACCAAAGATACTTTGATAGCAGATCATTATAATAATTCTAGAGTATATGGACTTTAAAAGCCCTCTAAGAAATTATTTTTTAACCTCGGAGATGGAATATTAACCACCATCCAAACACAATTATTTCAGGCATTTTACAAGAAGGGATCAGCCACACAGAGGTCTCACTAAGTTTCTTTAAATTAAATCTCAAGTTTACACTTAATGTAAAATATAATTATTGGCCCTCTGAAATTGTTTGCATTCAATAGACAGAAACATGATATGGACGTTGCCAGAACCAACTTACCATGAGACAGTTCTGTAGCAAATCACCATGCCCACCTCTCTCATCTCTCAGAGTTTCTTTCTTGGTATGTTATTCTCCAGGTGTGGCTAGCGTGTATCTTTTTTATGTAAAGTTTTATTGAAGTATAACATAGAGAAAAGTATACTATATGCAGAAACTACACAAATCATAAGTGTATAACTTGATGTCTTTTTAGTATGTGAACACACCAACATTACTAACATCCATGTGAAAAGCACCCAGACAAAAAAAAAAAAAAATAGGACATTAGCTTCCCATAGATTATTTTTGCCTGTTTGTGAACATATTAAAAAAATTCATATGTACTATTTTGTGTCTGGATTCTTTGGCTAATATTATGTTTATGGGAACCATCTATGGTTTTTATGTGGCTATATTTCATCTTACTCATTGCTATATAGTATTTGATTATATGAATATATCATATCACAATTTATTTATCTATTCTAGTATTGATGGACATTTGGATTGTCCAATGACACTATTGAAAGAGTAAAAAAGCAAACTACAGAGTGGATAAAGATATTTCTAATATATATTTGTAAATGATTCATTCTAGAATATATAAATAATTCATAGATCAAGAGTTTAAAAAAAAAGACAGCCCTACAGAAAAATAAAGAAAATATTTGAAACACTTTGAAAGAGAAGATATGCAAATAGTCAAACAGACCAAATAGGGTTTAATTTTATTAGTCACCAAGGTGATACAAATTAAATCACAGTAAGATACCATTATATACACACTGAAATGCCAAATTGAAAAAGACCAAAAATACTAAGAGTTGGCAAGAATGTGGAGCAACAGAACTTGCATATACTATGGATACAACCACTTTGTAAATTGGTACAACCACTTTATAGAGCCATTAAGCAAAAAGTCCATTGCAGCTTCAACTGTCATATTCCTCATCTAATAATGCTATAGTTAGAGCCAGTCCAAGGCATTGACAGTCTGTGCTATCATTTTCCTGGTTCTGACAACATGAAAGTGCTATTCAGTCAACAATCACTTATTGAACACCTAATAAATCACAGACACCACACCAAGTTCTCAGGATAAAGGGCTCCAGCTTTATTCTTTCTTGCATTTCACTCAGATGCTTCCACTTGCTGCCCCTTTGGAAATCAGAGAGTGTTTCTATGTTGTCACTATTCAAATTAACAAAACATTTTATTTTGAACAATGCCTTTGAGTTAATACCTTCAAATATCATTTAAGTAAAACTTTTTAGTAAATTATACTTGCTAATTAAAATATAAATTTGCTTGGGTAGGATCCAAGTAAGTCCAGCCTTTATACTAAATACTATATATTATTGAATAATTATATATAATGTGTACAACTATCTCTGAAACACGGTGATATAATTTACATTTGTATCTTCCTACTTCAATGTCTAGCAATAGTAAAATTAGAATTGCCATGTGCTATGGGTTTGAAGATATAAATACTAAAAAAGCACACATTTTTAAATAATAAAAACCAGTATTGTCTCCATTTTAGGTGTAAATTGGCATTGCAGAAATTTATAACTACATTATAGTTATCTTGTTTCAGTTTTCTTATTGTACAATATTTAAATAATCTGATTTCAACTTTTGCTACGTGAAATACTTACCTAAAGTGGCAAATTTATAATATTAGGAAAATATAAACACTTAATCTATCTTTATGATGTGTGACAGAATGGATCTACACTGTCCAAGTAGGTCTTCTGCAGATATAAAATGTTGATGAGCATTACTTGGAACCATACTTTAAATCATATCAACTTTTCTGAAACAAGATAATGGTTACTCTGGTTTATAAAAGCGTACATTAATTTTCATTGCTTCACAATCCTTTAGCATAGTCAGTTGACTAACTGGCATTTATTTACATTCAATTCTGTCACCAAAGCCACTTTCTGATTGTTGGGTCTTGGTTTTTCTGTTATGGTAAGACACATAAATTTTGGTGTTACAGTCAGAGCAGTGGCTCTTAATTCTGGCTACAGATTAGCATCACTTAGAGAGGTTTTTAAGAATACCTAAAATAGCCTCACCCACTTAATTGATCTGGTGTGGGCTCTGAATGATGCAATAGCTTCCAGGATGACTCTCAAACACTCACAGCTGGGAATTTCTGGTATACAGAATTTTTTTTCTTTCCCAGAATCTTTTTTTTTAAATTCAAATAAATACTTGGTCAGTCTTTATATGTTGAAAAGCATAAACTTATATATACATCTGTGAATCAGACAGCCCTGGCCTCAAAATCTTCATAGTCTAGCAGAGAAAGAGCTCAAACAGTCAAACTTCCTATACTTGTCTTGTAAAACGTGTCAAGAGAACCATAGGGTCAGTATGTCATTCACTCCCACAGCATATGCAAGGAACTTTCTTGGCGTATGCCAGGTTCTTGTTCTTAACCACTATGCATTGCCATGTGTTCAGTCCCTGGTTTCTGGTTCTATTTTCATCTAATTTTAAGATGGAGCAGGGAGAGGCAAGGCAGATTCTACTGATGTTTTTCCTAGAATGTGTATGTATAGTTTCAGGAAATATAAGTCTTAACTAAAATTGTTAGTATACAACATTCTCAGCATTAGAAGGGACCTTCATTTTTCCTCAATGTGCAGTGGTCTTCTTGGCTATTTGCTTGCGGGGAATTCTTCCTTCTAGTAAAAGGCTGCTAACATGCCATTGTTGTTCTTCGAATTCAAGTCATGGGCCATTCCAGTCCCAAAAGATAATATATACAAAGCACAAAATGAAGAGAAAACAATGATAAAAAAAAAAGATCTTTAAATACTTTAAATCTTGCCCTATGTTGCGAGGAAGTATGCATGCTTGTGAATTGGTAATATTACCAATTAGAGAATGAGGAAGCCCAACTCTCAGCACCACATTTCAGAATGGAGCATTTTTAATTTGATTTTATTTTTGTCAATCATTTTATTGACTAAGGAGACTGGTCTTAATCCTGGGGAATCAGTAACCAACTCAAGCCCACAGGATTGACCACGAACCTACCTCTCTAACCTACTTCTTTTTAAGGAGACAGGTCTTCCCAGAGAAAGAAACTTCATCAGCAGAAAGCAAACAAAATAGTATGGCTAATATCTGATTATTATTTCATATTATCTTAAATGTAAAAGTGACTTTATTAAATAAGGTTCATTTTTCCTGAGTTTTGTCCCTTGAGTTTCTAAATCTTTCACTTGCTGCTTCATAAATAAAACATACTTACTAACTTAGGTCCTGACAGGAACATGGCAATACCCTGACCTTTGGCCAAGAAGATCCCTGAAGCTCTCAGCATCTTGACTCAGAACTGCTTAATACTTTCTAGAGGAGAAGTTATGCAGCTTGGCCATATATAGTAGGGAGTAGGGGGTGACAAAATGAAGAGCTAGAATGACTCCTGTATCCACTGGAAGGATACTATATACGCAAGTTGAGATAAGCAATCAGTGTGAGGTTGGTGTTGAGGATGAAATAAGACTCAGCCATGACTACACTTAAGAAATACAAGACAATTACTGCCCTTAAGTCTCACCTGCATGCAATGATACCAAACAACCTCAGCCAGCATAAAATAGTGTTACACAATATGGTAGAGCCTAGAACTCTCAGGCAATAATAAATGATAGAGGACAGAGATGACTTTTTGGACAAAGAAAATTGAAATTAAATATAAAAGTACTAGTAACATTCGGACTGGTAGGTTAGGAAAGACAATTTATTCAGGCATAGAGTGAATATAATCAAAGTCACAGAGGTGGAAGAGAGTAGGTGGGTATATCACTGGGGATCAACTAGTCTAGTGGGAAATAAGACTCCTTAAGTATGGTCAATTCACAGTGTGGCCATTTCAATGACCAGGCAAGGCCTGGTGTGTCATTTAATACTTTCAAATAGTGATTAAGTGGAATTCTAGGCAATTGCCAACTTCAAAGCTGAAAGATATCTGCGGCTGCATTAAAAATAAGGTGGCACTAAAATATTATTTCTAGCTACCATGTGTTGAATGAATGTTTACATGAATATAAACATATTTAGCAGCACATCACAAGTGTTCACAACATGACTTAGTCACTATTAACCACACTGACAGCTAAGAAAACTAAGGCTCAGGGAAGTTAAATGTACATGAAGATTTGAATGGGAGTATGTCTATCTCAGAGCCCATATAATTCACAACACTACACCACTTTCTCTAATATTAGGGATGGCTTTAGTTTTGGATGAGATGATTATTAAATATTCTTTCCAGGTTCCTCATCTTTCTTATTTGTCCCCAGCACCTAAAGAAGGGCCTGAGTTCAGTAAATGTTAATGGATTAATTCTACAGTTTTTGAGCACCTCCTCTCTTCTCAGACCTACTTCCCACATGGTGCTATCAAACTTAGGAGAGGGGAAAGTAAAAATTACTGTATACTGTGGTATATGCCAAGTTGAGTGCATGAATAGATAAATGCATGCATGTCATTAACACAATTTAGTAAAGTGTTTAAAACTGTGGTACTGGTTAAGAACATGGCTTTAGTGTTAGACTGTTCTGAATCCCATTTCTAGCATTATTAGCTATATAGCCTTGTGTAAGATTTAGTTTCTCAAAACTCCAGTTTACTCCTCTATTAAACAAAAATTTTAATTAAACTTTTAAAACAGTTACATCTCTAACCCTATATGAAAAATTCAACTGCTTAAATTACAAGTAAAAGAACAGGATCCAGTTTATTTATAGGATTTACCATGCGCCAAATGCATTTGAAAAACTTTTCCATGCATTGTTTCATGCTAAGTAAAATTTTCTTGTACTTTAAAAGTAAAAAAATGGAGGCACTAAAACGTTAAAATCTAAATCACGCTATTGGAAAATAGTAAAGCTAATATTTGAGTCTTCTTACTTTAAGTACAGTGGGATATTTACAATTGAATATTCAATTGTAAAACCAAGCCAACCAGTTTACACATATAACGCTATATGAAAAGAAACTACTAAAAAATTATTGCCTTGTGTGGAGCCAGCAAGGGTACCAGATGAACCCTCAAATAAGTGGCATTCTTGATTGGAATTTTTTTTTATTTTTTATTTTATTATTATACTTTAGGTTTTAGGGTACATGTGCACAATGTGCAGGTTTGTTACATATGTGTCCATGTGCCATGTTGGTTTGCTGCACCCGGAATTTTTTTTAAAAAGAAGCGAAGAGCAATATAACTTTTATATCTGTGTAGTCTTTTTTTTTTTTTTTTTGTACTTTATCACATATCGTTTTTAACGTCCCTTGGTCTCTTGAACACAGATTCTTCTTTCTCAAATAAATGATTAGCTCTTGAAGACCAGAACAATGTCTTATATTTCCTTCACCCCTACTTAGAAATGACCTTAGGCATCACACTCATCAACCACTGAGATGGTTTACATAATGTCTTCTCTGGTGGTTTATATATCTAATATTTTGGTAATCCTTTTCAGGACTGAGATACTTATCTTTAGAAAATGGGACTATATTCTTTAGCTCACTCTATATAAGCCCAAAACAATATTGTATGCTCTAGGCAGATGCTGGATAAATGATTATCAACAATGAGAAAGTAAAACTCATTAGTTTTTAAACTTTAATCATACCCTAACATTAATAACATTCAATTTTGCTTTTTTAAATAGAGCATAAAAGGAATTATTTCTCTAACATTTTACACCAGTATTTTCTATCACTGTTAGCTCCAACTGATACATACACATGTGTATGTATATATACGTGTATGTACATGTGTATGTGTGTTTTTAACTCATACTAATTTTCTTGGCACATTGAAATATGTATCATTTCTGGTGGTACTGGAAATCTTGTGTTTGCCTTCCCAGATTCATTTTTGACCCTTCTTTTCCTTGTTTTGTGCTCTTGTAAACTGATCGTTATGGACTGCACCTATTTGCATCTTTGACCTCTGGCTTCTTTTGGGTTCAGCCAACAGGAGACAACAGTAGGAGACTGAAATGGTGGAGAGAGTGGTTGGGGTATTTCCTTCCTCAGCTCCTGCTAATTAGGCTTCTCTAAGCTGGTTTCTGTGTCCCTCTACTAAAGGCAACAGCCCCTGTCAGGTGGCCCTCCTCCACAGCTACTATTTCAGGTTCTGGGACTGCCTCCTTTCTTGTCTCTTTGAGTCTAAGAGTTCAAACTGCTTCCAGCTGGCACTACCCCTGAGGAGACTACACCTTTTTTGCTTTTCCCTGCTTATAGTTTTGTAAGTTGTACATTTCCTAACATAAACACATCAATCTTACCAAGCAGGTCTCAAAAATGATTACACAAGCATCTGCCCATGAAACAAAAACAAAATGTGTTCCCAAAGTATTTTAAACCTTAGGCATAAGGCCAGTGTTTATTTCTATGATTGAGTCAATCCTTCACTAACACATAGTATATCCATCCTTAATTATGCACACAAAACACTAAAGGAATGATCCATTTTGCTAGTGCTTATAAGTTAGAGTTTTTTGAAACACACCAACAAGAAAAATTCATCAAAAGCTGTTACAAATGGAAGCATAACTTGAGTAGTAATTAGCTTTCCGTATTCTTCTATTCCATGATGCTGTAATAAATCCTGTCTTTTGATACCACAAGAGTAAAACGTTATTAATATATCATATATTCTGGTGGCTAATCGATGTTCATATACATCAGAAAACTTAAATAACTCTAGTTGTTTTCATATTTAGGGGCACTGCTCCTGGAAATAAATGTTGAAATGTAAAAGTAAATAAATTGGAAAAACCTGCATTCTTTTGGTTCCTTATTTCAGAAATGCTGCCAAAGGAGTTACTTTAAGTCAATAACCTCTTTGGTAGTACAAATATTTAAGAATGTTACTTTCTCAAAAATATTAGAACGAATGGAATCCCTTATTTTAACTATATGTTTTCCACAAAAAGTAAAGCATAATAGAAAAGATATTAATTTGGCAAAGACTTTTCTTCTAAAATAACCCAATAGGCTTTTAAAACAAAATCTCATGAGCATACATTTCCCCATTCACACTGCTGTCGTCATGGAGACCAATCTCTGGCACATTTGATGGTGTAACCTACACATCTTTCTAGCCCGAAAATTCCGTTGTTGCCATGGAAACTGCCAGTCACTCGCATTTCTATTCTTTGATGCTCCCATAGATACCACTGAAATTTTAGCTATGGTTTTCCTAGCCTTTAGCAATCTTAGGGTTTTTAGGCAATATCAGAAGGAAAAGCAAAACTCTTGTGCCTTGTACCTAAATGTAACAATTTATTTCAGTCATTAAATTCTGTAAGAACACCATATTAAGAATAATTTATTTTGATAGAATTTTAGGTGAGCCTTTAGATTGTTCAGGCACTCTCCAGAGTCTAAAATAAAGAAAGATTACTTCTAATGTCATTTTTAAAAACAGCCATAAAAGGCATTCATTCTTCAGTTAATAAAAATCTTTTAATTAAAAGAGAAAAAAGTATAATGGACTCTGAAGTTTATCCCTTCTGGCAAAATATAACCAAGAAATTAGAAAATGTTTCATCTTCTGAGATACCTCAATTGAGACAGTCACATGATATCCTCCTTTAGGGAATGAAAACACACTTATTACTTGATAAAGGAAAAAACAAAGAAAAATTCTAAAAGCTTTGAGTAGCACAAGGGGAGCCCAAAATCCTAATGTCAGAAGTTTGTTCTTGAAGTTTTGAAGAATGGTTCCAAAACATGAGAAGGTAGAATAACACCTCCATATTTGTCTCTTTTGTAGTCTCAAAATATCAATCTAGAAAACTAATTATTTCTGAAAAATATTTATTTAATAACTATTTAGAAAAAAGAACGCAATTTAAACGCATGTAAAATTTGGTACCCAGCATGATCTATATGCATAAATCTAAGCTAGCAACTCACAAAGTAAATTTAACTTATAGAACTTTTAAACTGGCTTGGAACATCTTTATTTGTATTAGAGGCTTACATTTAGAAATCAGGACTCCATACAATGACCCAGATTTCTAACTTCTTATAAAATGCTGAAAAGATCTGAACACACTGAGTCTGTACTTCCAACATGGCTTATTTCCAGTTTTTCACAATCATGTTGCAACCAGACCACGACACTCATTCAAATTGAATGACTAGTCCTTATCTACAATTTTTGAAAAGCAGTTACTATTGATATAATTACATTAGCAGATTATCTGTTATATTTAAGTGAGTCTTGGAATATTTTATTTTATATTTATTTTGAGATAGGGTCTAACTCTGTCACTCAGGCTGGAGTGCAGTGGCATGACCTTGGCTCACTGCAACCTCTGCCTCCCGGGTTCAAGGGATTCTTCCACATCAGCCTCCCAAGTAGCTGAGACTACAGGCATGTACCACCACACCTGGCTACTTTATTTTTTTTTTTGGTGGGGGGGAAGAGGCGGGGTTTCACCATGTTGGCCAGGCTGGTCTCAAACTCCTGACCTCAAGTGATCCACCCACCTCGGCCTCTCAAAGTGTTGGGATTACAGGCGTGAGCCACCACACCTGCTGAGTCTTAGAAGATTTAGGCATAAAGTCAACAAGTAGTAGTGGCTGGTTGGATGTGGAAATGGTAATGGAAAGAATAGAGTTAAGAATGAATCCAAGATTTCTAGCTCAGTTGAGAGAAAGAGGCAGAAAAGTGGTGGGCTGTTCCTTAAAATGGCAAATACAAGCCAGGCATGGTGGCTCATGCCTGTAATCCCAGCACTTTGGGAGGCTGAGGCTGGCGGATCACGAGGTCAGGAGATTGAGACCATCCTGGCCAACATGGTGAAACCCCATCTCTACTAAAATACAAAAAATCAGTCGGGTGTGGTGGTGCATGCCTGTAGTCCCAGCTACTTGGGAGGCTGAAGCAAGGGAATCGCTTGAACCCGAGAAGTGGAAGTTGCAATGAGCTGAGATTGCACTACTGCACTGCAGCCTGGGGACAGAACAAGACTCTGTCTTTAAAAAAAAAAAAAAAAAAGATAGAAAATATAGAAAGGGGACACATTCAGAAGAGCTGAGTTGGCAAAACTAATAAGAATTAGCCTAGAAATCTTGGCTCTGAACTGTCTGTGCAATATCAAGGTACAGATATATCTGGTAGTCAATTGGATATTGGAACTGTGTATATATAACTCATTTTCATTGATTTTCATGCTGCTATGGTAATCCCTAAATAATTATTACTATATGATATTATTCATTATATAACAGTAAGCCAGTTATTATATAGTTGGCCTGTAGCTTAAGTCATGGATAAGGGCTCAAAATATTAATTTATAGCAATAACTTTAATAAATCTTCCAAAACCTGAGAATAGATTATAAAGTTTCTGAAGAAAATGACAATCAGTGTTCCATAAAAATCAGTTTGATTCTTAGTTTACCATGTGTTTGGCTGACAGACATATACACAATACAAACATTTATCCTTTTCTGGTAAGTACATGTGATCTTCCATTGGTACTGAGAACATATGCTAACAGTCAGAATGTTTGGAAATGCTTTTCTCAGAGACAGCATTTGCTCAATTGATGGCTCTTACACTTATTAGATAGTTATCTAACATATAAGAATAAGTGAGGTCAAATTTTTCAGGGAAGGAGACCAAGTATGAATAGATCAATGATTTATGAGGTTACAAGGAACAAATTAGACTCGATTTCTGAAAATTTAGATTACCTAAAAGGGCAATGGTTTCCTAATTATGGATGGAAAATAAGCCAGTTAAGAAGCTTCCTCAACAGCCTCAGGAACCACTGCATTGAAGACCAAAGAACACCAAAGAATTCATCAAACCTCGTTTCTGAATTCTAAATCCTCATGGTCAGACCAGATAATTGAGCATGATCTTTAATTTTATAGCAGCAGATCATCTGTGGGATCTCTCTCAGGGAAGGACCTAGTGTTTATAGAGCCACAGATGTTCAAAAGTGACAGAATCCTAAATATCACATCTTAACTTATACCAAGAGCCATTCTACTTTACATCTATAAGCTGCCTATGAAGAGATTTCTTGAAGTATAATAAAATGGAAGACTTTGAATCTTCATGAAAAGGAATGTTAATGCCACAATTTATCTAATTAAATATTTGTTGTTGGCAAAGTAGGAAGAAAAAGGAAGACTTCTTTTGAAACATCAACATTATTTTATTACTTATTAAAATATGTATACTATTAAGTAATTTGAGAAGTGAAACAAGTCAGATATCGCATTCACAATGCCTAACATACAGTAAGCCCTCAGGAAAGGTTACCTCCATTATTAATTTTACTGCAATTTTATTAAAAATTTTAAACCAAAATAGTATCTCCAGTGACCACCACTATTAACATCAAAATAAATATTCATCAAGACATGTACACACACAGGCACACACAGATGCATACATATATAACTTTTCTATTATGTTATACTTTTCTACTCAATCATATTGTGAATATATTTCCACATCATCTACATTCTCCAGTAACTCTTTAATTGCCATATAATATTCTTTGGGCAGCTCTGGTTCTAAGAAGTTGAAGGGTTCTTTTCCTGTCTTCAAGGAAACCACAGTAATCAAAGACTTGTTAGTCAGGGATTTCTGTGCAACTGTCGGTAAGATCTTGGCAGCACCCATCTTACATAGTTATACAAGAAAAAGAGGAACGACCAGTTTTATGATGAGCTAAGAGGAAAAAACTTTCCTTGAAGCTTGACTTTCATGTTTTTATGTTTACAATCTCATACAGAAACATACATAGACACACAAAGTTAAGGAGAATAAAAAAAGTAACGGCGTGCTTTTTTCAAGAAAAGTAAAAGATCTGGTTATTTTCAATCACTTCTGCCTGACAGAGTCAAAGTAAGCACCTGGGTGATGAGAAAGATTTAAAATAAAAATGTAAAAAGTGAGAAGAAAAATTTGCCACAAATCATTCCCCACAAAACTTCTGAGATAGAGCCTTAGCGTACATGCGTGGAATTGGCTGTATTATTTCAGCCTCAATGTAAGATGCACAAAGGAAAGCCAATGACAGTATGAAAAACTTCCTTAAGAAAAATGTAAGTCATGAACACTGAAGCAGAATTAATCCATACTCCTCCCAGTTCTACCTGTTTCAGCCTCGAGAATAGTTGACAGAGTATATTCGGGCCTACAGATACATTCACTAGCCTCTCAATTCTTTAACAGTTCTACATATACCAGCCAAGGGAGTCTTTAGCTTCAGAGCAAAGTCACTTAAAACTCAACAATAACAAAAATTTTTTTTCTTCAATTTCCCTAACGTGGCTTCAGTGCCCCAGGAGAGGAAATACGATTTGCCGTCCAGAGCCCAGGGATCAACAGAGTCTACTGTTTTTCAGAGCATCAAAATGAGGTATCTGGGAACTTAAACTAATGTGAACAGGCTTGGCCATTTGAACAGGTTTGGCCACTTGAAAGTATCAGATCCTGCTGTAAAAATTATAGCAAAACAACAGGTTCTTAGAGCACGAGAGGAGAAAATAACAAAATGTTACATGATAAAAATAAGAGATGTCTTAACTCCAAACGAAATTCAAATAACCCATCCGGAAAACTTATTTAGAAGAAAATCTTCACAATCTATACATCTGACAAGGGACTAATATCCAGAATCTACAACGAACTCAAAGCAATAAGAAAAAAACAATCCCATCAAAAAGTGAGCTAAGGACATGAATAGACAATTCTCAAAAGTAGATAAACAAATGGCAAACAAACATGAAAAAATGCATAATATCACTAATGATCAGGGAAATGGAAGTCAAAACCACAATGTGATACCCCCTTCACTCCTGCATGAATGGCCATAATAAAAAAAAAAAAAAAAAAATCAGATGTTCGTGTGGATGCGGTGATCAGGGAACACTTCTACACTGCTGGTGAAAATGTAAACTAATACAGCCACTATGGAAAACAGTGTGGAGATTCCTTAAAGAACTAAAAGTAGAACTACCATGTGATCCAGCAGTCCCCTACTGAGTATCTACCCAGAGGAAAAGAAGTCAATATTCAAAAAAGATACTTGCACACGCAGGTTTATGGTAGCACAATTCACAACTGCAAAATCATGGGACCACCACAAATGCCCATCAATCAACAAGTGGATAAATAAATTGTGGTGTACATACATAATATGGAATACTACTCAGCCATAAAAATGAATGAATTAACAGCATTTGCAGTGACCTGGATGAGAATGGAGACTATTATTCTAAGTGAAGTAACTCAGGAATGGAAAACCAAAGACCATATGTTCTCACTGATATGTGGGAGCTAAGCTATGAGGATGCAAACGCATAAAAATGATACAAAGGATTCTGGGGACTTGGGGGAAGAATAGGAATGGGGCAAGGGATAGAAGACTACAAATATGGTATAGTGTATACCAAAAGCTTAAAAATCACCACTAAAGAACTTACTCATGTAGCCAAATACTACCTGTACCCCAATAACTTATGGAAAAATAAAATTTAAAAAGAAAACTTATTAGGAAGATATTTTAGACAGAACATTAGTGAAATACATAGGAGCATACATGTGTGCACACTCACACACACAGTTATCTACATTCTCCAGATATGACATATGAGTTAAATAGATATCAGTAGATAGCTGGGTATACAGAGACAGATAAGATAGATGGATAGGTATCCATAGACATCCACAGACAGATCAATATGCACGGATAGATTGATCTCACTGGCATATGGAAGAAAGCAGGAGGCAAAATTATTAGGAGTATATTTAAGAAAGAAGAGAGGCGGGTGAGGGAGAAGTAGAATGAATTTACTCTGATTTTTATACACATAAAGGAAACTTAATGGTAAATTCACTGTATCAACTAAAACTAACTTTCTCATCTGAGTCAGCAATTGAACTTGGCTCTTATACTCTGAATAACATTTGCACTTCTAGTTCTCCAAATTTCAGCATTAGTTACTTGCAAATCTTTATATTCTGATCATTTTGAATACAGAGCTCACGTCACTGGTTTCACTAAAGGCAAAATTCTCCTTTCTACCAGTTTCATAAATAAGAATCTGTACTTCTTTTAGGTAGTTTATAGCTGGAAAATGAGTTTGGACGAGAGAACAGACCCTTATTCCATCTTGGCTGTGCATGGGCCACTCTTAGGTCTTTGTCTATAAATGTATGAATTAAAACTGTCAGCCAATCATTGATTCTCAAGTACTCATTAAACATTACCATACTATAGGCCAGGTACTATGCTTGGTTCTGTAGTAACAACAACAAATGAAATCAGCATGGTCACTGTACTAGCAAAGATATACTAGCAAAGGTACAGATATTAAACACTGAGCTCCATGATTACTCTTCCATTGCAATTGTGATGAGTGCTGCAAAGAAAAAAGTAGTACAGGGTATGGAGAAATGGGCCCTAGTGAGTGTGGGGAAAATTATAGTTCAAGCAAAGATTAAGAGACTTGAAGTTGTCTGGGACCAAGAAAGCAACAATAGACGAATAGGTAAAGGTATTGAGACACAAAGTCAGAGATACTTATTATGTAGATCCAAATGAACAAAACATGAGTAAATAGGAAAGCAAATATTTTCCCTAGTCTTGATGATTACAAATTACTGTCATTTGTAACTAACATTCTCCCTAAGACCACCCTTGCCTGAACAAAAAAAGGAAAGGAAACTGAGTGTCTATTACGTACTACGCACATCCTTGAAATCTTTTACATGTTATCTTATTTGATCCTTCCAACAAGCTTGTGAAAAAGGTATCATTACCATTATTTCTATTTTACACAACAGGAAACAGAAGGTAAAAAGATGAAGTGACCTGTTTCAGACCAGAATTAAAGTTCCAGTAACTGAGTCCATGATAATACTCAAACAACTACAACTGTCTACTTCTTTCTTTCTGTGAAAAAAAATGCTGATCAAATACGACGTGATCTTTCCTAAGATGTTACCTTTCCTCAACAAAATAGTGATTTTTCTATAAGTATAGATTAATGATATTTATTGTTCATATGCCCAGATTAAAATGACTTTTTAAACTCTTAATTTATAAATACAGTGGTCAAGCTCTATCAAATGTTATTGAAATTTTTCCATATGAAAGATGCCAAATAAACAAATATTTAGCTATAAAATTTTAAAAATCCATTTTGGGGAGTTTTATAAATTTGCAAGGTAAAAAGTCAAATTTGACTATTACATCGAATGCTTTCAAATTGCTGATATTCAACCATTTGGACAAACAAAGGTAGTAATTCCTTATGGTTAGACCTAATGTTTTTTGCACTCATGCTGAATGTAAGTCATTCTTGTGGGCATGAAATACTTCTAGTTCTTTCAGCTGGCTGAAGAGATAAGGTATAATAGTTAAACATTTAAGTAGCTATTAAATCACTCAATTTAGGGGTATTTTAAGGCAATACATAATTTATAACTGAAAAGCATAAAACAGTATGATCAGAAGAGAAAGAAAATTTAAAGATTGAAGTTATTTCTATGGGCTAGAGTGGCTTGGACAGTCTTTCTTAAAGAAAAATTCAGTACAATTTGAGTGGGCTCAAGGGATTTTAAATCCCTATGACAAGAGCCTGAGCAGAAACTAAAAAGAGAAAAGCCAATTTAGAAAATATGACAATGAAAATTAGGCAGACTGTGGTGAAATAGAGTGTGCTTGCCCCACATTTAGGCATTCAAATTTAATTTAAAAACAAACACTGTACCTACAAAGAAAACACATTTTCAGATGTGAATTGGGACATCAGACTGGCAGTTTGAACTTTGGTTAGAGAGAAAAGTAAGAGCCCACTAGCAGAAAAGTAAAAGGAAAGGATAAAATGAAATCAAAGCATTGTCAGACAAGAAAGCCTAGGACAATGTGGGTAGGAAGTGGAAGGAGACATGTCCAGAAAGATGGCTGTCCATTATCTGGAAAGCCCTGAGAGCCAGAGTAACAACTTTGAATTGGACAACTTGAAGTTCCCCAAATTTTGTTGGGGTATTTTTTGCCTTGGCTGGGTATTGGTCTTTTTTCAGATTATCCTCTCCATTTTCAAATATGCTGCCTCATTTCTCCTTGTGTCTACATCCTACTTTCTTTCAGATATGGCTTTAAAGTAGTATCTTCCCCTATGCCTCTCTACTAGAAGGAATTATCACTCTCTTCTCTCAGATTTAGTAAAACTTTTTGTCTCTCAAGACTTACAGCACCTTCTATATAACACTATAGTTAACTATGTGCACCTCAGTTTTCCTGCTGTACTGTGAGTTTCTCGGGAAGCTACATCGAAATCGCATTTGTACCCTATACAGCATGAAGAATGGCATTTAAGATATTCTAGTTGAATAATTATTCAATTGAAAGCACTTTCTCCTTTAGGAAATGGAGTAATCAAATGTTTTAGAGTACATGTGTAATATAATTAAAGTAACGTTTTGGAAAGTTATTTGGTAGGAATATAGAACAATGTAGAAAGTAAACAAGAAATATAAGTCATACATTATGGGCCTGGAGCAATAGGTATGAAAAGGAAGGAATGTAAGAAACGATTTGTTTTCTAGGAAGGACTGGATACCATGTTTCTAATTGGACAGTGAGATAACGATGTGGAAAATGACTGGGCAGTTTTGAGTCTAAGGGGATTGGAATAATGTCACAGTAAGAAAACAGCCTGGTTCAGGCCAAGGGAATCAGAGAAGTGAATTGACTTTTAGGCCTACTGAGGTTTCTATAGCAATAAAACAGCCAAGGGAATGCATAGAATGGAAGTTTGAGAACAATCACCTCTTCCAAGGAATTTCTAGAGATTTTGAATAGGACAGCATAGGGTGAAACATACTATATGTTGAGAAAATACCTTTTTATTTTTGTGTCCCAGAACAGTACCTAGCCTAGGTTGAAAAGAATAAAATAGACAAGATAGTGGTGGGGCAAGAAATGAAAAGGGAAATGCTGTAAGTGCTAATTAAGGGTGCTTGAAAGGGAGAATTTGGTAGAGCTTGAGGATGGAATACCAAACAGAAAGATGAAAACACCTGAAGGAAAAGTTAGAAATCACCAAGGAAAATCTTTGGATACTTTCCCATTGTGCACCAAACCAGTCGTGTCTGCAAAGAGGCTTGTCTCTAGACTCTGAAGATGTGACTTTACAGTTCTGCCCAAGTTAATAACCTAGAGACTCTTCATACCCCTTCCAACCGCACACAGCCAACTTCATCAATAAAGACGTTCTGGTACAATGGCCTGGAATAAACAAACTCTGAAGATGGCCTCAGGGTACTGAACAGTTGGCAATAAGTATACCATACAACACACTCAGATCATTAAGTTCCACTGAGACCAGCAAGTGACAGACATCTCAACATCACAGTTAATTCTTCTCCTGATTTTTCCCATATTCGAAAGAAAGTTTGTGCTGAAAAATAGGAATTCACAGTCCAGGATTTATATTCCTTTAATGGATCCATAGATAGTCTTCAGGAGGTCTGGAGACTGCTTTATAATACAGAAAAAAATGTGTATTATGTACACATGTCTTTCTGGAAGAGATCCAGTGATTTCATTAGACCCTCAAAGACATGAGAGAAAGCAAGAGATTAGGAAACACTGCTAAAACATGAGAAAAATCAATGATGCTTCCTCATCTGGGTTTATTTAACATGAGAAGTTTTACAGAACTGATAAATGAAGAATACAGTACAATTGTTTGACCATTTATAGTAAATATTCTATTATTGATGCAATATTCTTATAAAGAGTTTAATGTGCAAGTAAAATACTTTCATAATTTTAAATTTAAATTTAAAATTAAATGTAAAATTAAATTTAAATTTAAAAAACAGGAAACTAAATTGTGTATATTGTATGATTTCAACCACAGAAAGCATAGTTTGAAAAAAATTCCTTGGTGAGGTAATTTTTAGTTTCTTTTTCCAAAATGTTTGGCATTCTTCACATTTTAAAAGATAAGCATATATTTGTTTAGTATTATAATTATGCATAATTTCTAAAGATACATGGAGACTACAAGCTTCCAAAACTAGTCCAAAGCTTGCTTCACTAAGTATGAAGGTCTTTTCCCTGCATAGGCATATAAGTCAGCCAAAAATGACCCATTCCCAGATTTTTCTTGAATTCACCAATTTCAGTAACTTATATTTTGTTGGTTCCTATGTTGCTCTCACACATCCCAGCCTTTTTGATGTATGATCTGCCTATGTCACACAATCTTTTCTTGGATCCACAGTAAAGTTTTCCCTGGTTGACTGCAAAACTCAGATTTAGGAATAATTTCAAGAGAAAAAAATTCAACCTGTTTCTTAAAGCATCCAATTCTACATCTTCTCCTAAAATACATTACAGTGTCAATATATAAACCTTCACCTCCTGTTACTTGGCATCATAAACTCTGTGCCTCAAAAGGCCAAAAATCAAACTGTCCACAGGAGGATGGCATGTCCCAGACATGGCTCCCAACCAAGGCAAGTACAATATCCAAGTGAGTGCTTTGGACCTGTGTGGGGTGTTTTGATTGCCCCTGCAACTGGAAGTACCGCTGTCATTTAGTACTCAAAAGCCAGGGATGCTAAACATCCCACAATGACCAGGCAATACCTCATGATGAGACACTGTGCTACCAAAATGCCAATAGCACCTCTGTTGATCATCATGAAGCCTCACCAGTGCTCTTCCCATCCTTTCGTTTTTTCTTGCACAGCTCAAGTCCACATCTACCTTCTCAATGAAATTTCGCCCGGAACACCTCAGTGTATCCCTAGTCTGTATTTCCATCTCCTGTACTCAATTTGGCACTTAATTATGTGATTTCTAATACAAAGATTTAACAGCTTCAGATATGTTTTGCCTTCCTCAGCGGAACTGTGGACTCCTATATCACCTAGGAAAATGATTAATACTATCATGTAGGAAATTCTAAGTAGTTTCTTAATGAACCACAGTAGACTACACAGGAAAAGGTGTGATAGTACAAAAACTTTACACATTCTAGGGAGAGTGCTTTGTTTGAGAAGCAATCACACGTGGAGCTGCCCTGTGGAAGAGTTAACTTTAACTTCATGTAATTGACCGCAGCAGTATGGTACTCAGGTAATACTGGTACCAAAATAAAAGATCAACAATCATTAACTATTTTCCTTTCTGATTTTTCCGTTAGCAAATTAATTAAGCTTGTTTCAATCTTTTGAAAGATCAAAATGTTGACTAAGGTCTTAAAATTCTAGTTAATTATTTCTCATCATGACCAAAAGCACTTACTAGGTTCATGGAATGTGCTCTCCTGGGCAAGCTTCATATAGAAGAAAATGCCTTTTAATACCCTTTAATCGGTGAGGTGAGAAAGTTTTAGTGAAAGAGATGGAAATACAGAATTAATGTAAAATTTTAAAACTTGACAATCTGAAAGCAGGAGGACAATTTCCACTGGGTATGAATTTGGGGAATGTACAAAGGTGGGAGTGGGACAAAAATCCAGTGAGGGAAATGTTCAGGAAAACCATTTAGGAAAGCTAAAAAAGCAAAAATGAGAATAAGAAAAGTTAATAAAAATGAGAGAACTGCTTTGAAGGACTTGGGAAACGTGGTCTTAATTCTATGATCAATGGAAAACAACTATTAGGATTAAAAAACAAATTCAAGCAGGCAAGTGACAAACACTTCTGTAAATGGTTTTCTGCTCTGCCTCGTGATATTTAGAAGTTATCACTGGTAATTTGACAGATACGTATATTTCATCTTCGGATTGGTAAACTGCTTTTAAGAACTATTGCTCTTCAGTTAATGACTTGAGACCAAAAAACAAGCAAACAAGAAAAGTGCCACTACTCAGAAAAAAAAAAAAAATCCTCAATGTGCAAAGAGTTATGCAGCAACAATGATTATCAAAGCACAAATTTATTTAACAACTTTTAAGAGTCCAAGAGGTGACACGATTTGGTCTAAAACAACTATAAAGTAAATTACAACTTACAACTTCCATTTTAATTTTCATTTTAAACAATGGGTTCATTACTATGGAAAAGAATATTTTAAAATCAGGAGGCCACAACTTTAGATGGGTGTCATCCTATTACACTCTTACACTTGAGAAACCCCAGCCACAGGAGTTTCCTCAGGAGAAAGATGATTCTGAGAACCAAATCTAAAAAGAGAGTCGAACTTTGGAATAAAATTCCTCTTTAAGGAGAAAAAAAAAAAAAATGCCGGTCGTGGTGGCTGACACTTGTAATCCCAACACTTTGGGAGGCCGAGGCGGGCAGATCACAAGATCAGGAGATTGAGACCCATCCTGGCTAACACGGTGAAACCCCATCTCTACTAAAAAAATACAAAAAATTTGCCAGGCATGGTGGCACGTGTCTGTAGTCCCAGCTTCTAGAGAGGCTGAGGCAGGAGAATCGCTTGAACCCGGGAGGTGGAGGTTGCAGTGAGCTTAGATCGTGCCACTGCACTCCAGCCTGGGCAACAGAGCAAGACTTCATCTCAAAAGTGGAAGGAAAACATGCACCAGCTTTTTTTCCCCTTCAATGTTCATATATACACATTTCCAATTCTCCAACATAGAGAATTCAACAACATTAATGTAGTATGATAAGATATTTCTAATATTTAGAATTTGTTTATTAATAATTATTCAACTGAAAGCACTTTCCCCTTTAGGAAATGGAGTAATCATCAAATGTTTTAGAGTACACGTGTAATATAATCAAAGTAATGTTTTGGAAAGTTATTTGGTAGGAATATAGAACAATGTAGAAAGTAAACAAGAAATCTAAGTCATACATTATGGGCCTGGAGCAATAGGTATGAAAAGGAAGGAATCTATTTAGAGGGATTTTTGTTACTTATGTTCTTATTTAATTCTCTTATTGTTGAAACCCTCTTCTCTCATTAACTGGGTGGCAAAAGAGTCGCATGGGGGTAAAAGAGAAATCTGGGTTAATATACTTCTAATTGAGGAAGAAGTAGAATAGAAAGCATTTTTATTCCTTAATTTTTACATTTATTAATTTTAACTTTTTCAATTTTCAAAACTAAATTTTTTGAAATTACTTATTGCTAATACTTAAATAAAATATAGCACAGTTGGTAATCAGAATAAAACCATGGTTTTTCAATAATGAAATATATTTCCATTTAGATAAAGATTTTTGCAGCTACTATTACACTCCTTTACAGCCAGAATAATATGGTTTTTATCTGGAGGGTATTGGTCAGGGAAAATACATTTTGTTTGTAAAGCATATATTTTCCAATACTATTGTAATATCTATTTTTTTAAAAGGGGCCTTTAAGTATAATTGTATTTCTCTATCTTTGCTTTTCCTTTTTATCCTAAAGAATAGAATGCATTCTTGAAATCAGATAATCTTATAAACTGTATCTCAATAACTGTGATTCTTGACACCCTAAGGTCTGTTGAATGTTATATACAACATCACAGTGACTTAAAGTGTTTGTTGGGTTAAACCTAAAATAATGCAAACTTCACCAAGGAAGAGCTGGAGCTTTTTCTCCCCTACAAGGCTCTCTTTGGATACATTCTTTCCAAAGCAGAAGGAATGACAATGAATTTAAATTCTGGCATTAAATTTCTGACCACCTATATCAGAGAAGCACAGTCACCTAAATTCCCATGGTCTAATATTACGTTTATGCAGAACTCTTATGTTTACGTCAGAAAAAGAAAGAGAAAGAAAAAGATGAGTCTACATTATATATTCCAGAATATTGGGTACATGCAAACCTCTTTGAATACACTTTAGAGATTCTTTTTTTTTTTTTTTTTTCAGTATTTTATAGGGGGAATAGATTTCTTTCTTTTTTTTATTTTATTTTATTTATTTTTTATTATACTTTAGGTTTTAGGGTACATGTGCACAATGTGCAGGTTTGTTACATATGTATCCATGTGCCATGTTGATTTCCTGCACCCATTAACTCGTCATTTAGCATTAGGTATATCTCCTAATGCTGTCCCTCTCCCCTCCCCCCACCCCACAACAGTCCCCGGAGTGTGATGTTCCCCTTCCTGTGTCCATGAGTTCTCATTGTTCAATTCCCACCTATGAATGAGAACATGCGGTGTTTGGTTTTTTGTCCTTGCGATAGTTTACTGAGAATGATGTTTTCCAATTAAGAAACTGCTTTCAAATGTAGATCTGAACCTTGACTGACAAATATAATGGACTTTTTTCCAAGCCAAACTTTTACCCAAATATTTTGGATTTTCAGCCATAACAACCGTGTACCCTCCTAGCAACTTTATCCAGTTTATCCAGTTTAGACCGTGCCATTTGCTCAGCAACAATGAATTGAGTCCCTAGCCTATATCAGATGTTCACATCAGTGCTAGTAAGCTAATCAGCACTGATCTGCCCCATGATAAGCTTCACATTACATCAATTTAATTATACAGTACTTGATATTCTCATGTAGTATTAGTTTTCCTTTATCTTTTATGTTCAAGGATCTCTCCTTTGAAAAGATATTTTTTAGGCCAGGGCAATGTTAATAGAAAAAAGCTCAGTTCTTATCCCGGCTGCATATTTGAGTAAGTAACAACTTTTTAAGTTTGTCTTCATCTATAAAATTGGATTAATACACTATTTTCCCCACAAGGTTGTTATAATGAATAAATGAGAAGCTGTGTGTACTTTGAATCTATAAATCACTGATATGGTTTGGCTCTGTGTCCCCAACAAATCTCATGGTGAACTATAATTCCCAATGTTGGGGGAGGGACCTGGTGGGAGGTGATTGGATCATGGGGGTGGATTTCCCCCATGCTGTCCTCACGAGAGTGAATGAGTTCTCAGGAGATCTGATGGTTTAAAGGTGTGTGTCACTTACCCCAGCTCTCTCTTCTGCTCCACCATGGTAAAACGTGCTTATTTCCCCTTTGCCTTCCACCATGATTGTAAGTTTCCTGAGGCTTCCCAGCCATGCTTCCTGTACAGCTTCTGGAACTGTGAGTCAATTAAACCTCTTTTCTTCATAAATTACCCAGTCTCAGGTAGTTCTTTATAGCAGTGTAAGAACAGACTCATACAATCTCTATACTAATGCAAAATGAGAAATGTAAGAAAAGTCCTCATAAAATATAAGACACAAGTTATGAACAGGCAATTGATAAGTAACAATATAATCCATAAATATTGAAAAATATTCAATTTGATGAATAAGAGTAATGTAAACTTTAAAATGAAAATTCTTTTTCATCTATTAAAGAAAAATTATCAAAATTGATACTATTAATAAAATGAACAATGCCCATAATTTAGCCTTAAATAATTTTGACCATACCCTTTGTCCCAATAGTGCTAAGTCAGTATTTATCTTCTAAAAAAAATCAATAAAATGTATTCTGAAAGATCTGTCTTCAAGAATCTTCATAACAGCATTATTTATATAAAAAATGACAACCTAATGGTACAAAATAAGAGACTAAGTATAACTATATAATGAAATATAGTGAAGCCATTAAAAATCATGACTTAGAAAACTACTTAATGGGGAAATAAGTTGTTCTTGTTGATGCCCAGCACATGCTAGAGAATGTTCAAAGCACTAAGAACAAAGCAGAAAGTAAACCACAACCTCCTTGCTTCATGAAGTTCTAAGTAGAAATAAACTACATAGAAAACTGTATATTTTATGTGATCACAGTGATTATAGCTAAGTTATATTATGTATTCAATATAGATTCAAATAAAGGACTGTAAGGGAATCTATAAAATAAGCTATCTTCGGATAATTTAAAGGTAGACGATATTCATTTTACTCCTTATATTTTCTTTCTTTTTTTTTTTTTTTTTTTGATACAGAATCTCACTCTGTGGCCCAGGATGGAGTGCAGTGGTATGATCTTGGCTCACTGCAAGCTCCGCCTACTGGGTTCACACCATTATCCTGCCTCAGCCTCCCAAGTAGCTGGGACTACAGGCGCCCGCCACCACGCCCGGCTAATTTTTTTTTTTGTATTTTTAGTAGAGACGAGGTTTCACCATGTTAGCCAGGATGGTCTTGATCTCCTGACCTTGTGATCTGCCCACCTCAGCCTCCCAAAGTGCTGGGATTACAGGTGTGAGCCACTGTGCCCAGCCTATATTTTCTTTTAGTTTCCAGAGTTGTTGATTTTTTACTGAATATAGTTTATTCTTTTTCTTGAATATGATGTGAAAATTTTTAAAAATCCGGGCCTGGGTATCAAAAGATCAGGTTCTCTGGATCAAAGCTGAGTGAGCTTGACCAAATTCCTTAACCTTTCTGATCCTCAGTTTCTTCAGGTGAGAAATAAGGGAGTTGTTTTGGGTAACCATTAAAGTCCCTTCCAAAATTGAAACACTAAGTCAGAATCTTGCTCAATGCCTCTGGGTTATCATTAATATCAACTACATTATAGAATCATGTAAAAATAATTCTGGTTTAGGAGATTTTCATTCATTCATTTTGCCACTCCTGGACTCAAGCAATCCACCCACCTCAGCCTCCTAAAGGGCTTAGATTACAGGTGTGAGCCACCACGCCTGGCAGGTTGGGAAGATTTTCTGATCCTTACATTATGGTTGATGGGAGTTTTCTATACATCCAGCAGCTAATTCTAAGTGTTTGGCTCTGTAATTAAAATATAACTGAGATATTTTTATATTATACACAACGTTTACTTTGACATTCACTGGGATGATCTAGAGAGGGATTTTTGTTACTTATGTTCTTATTTAATTCTCTTATTGTTGAAACCCTCTTCTCTCATTAACTGGGTGGCAAAAGAGTTGCATGGGGGTAAAAGAGAAATCTGGGTTAATATACTTCTAATTGAGGAAGAAGTAGAATAGAAAGCATTTTTGTTCTTTAATTTTTACATTTATTAATTTTAACTTTTTCAATTTTCAAGACTAAATTTTTTGAAATTATTTATTGCTAATACTTAAAACCCAGGACCTGCCATAGTTTACTATTACTGGTAAAGAGTTATAATCTACTGCCAAAATATTAATACTGTACCAAAAGCAAACAGTTTGGTTCTATTTTTAAGTGTATGGCAATGCATTTTACTAGTTCTTATTTTTTTCAGAATCCAGAAGTTTTAATGACATAGAAAAAACAACTTTATAAAAATACATTCAAAGAAAGGTATTCTAATGCTCATTAGTAAAACCAAATACACATTTATTAAGAATCAATTACTGGGTACAGTGGCTCATGCCTATAATCCCAGCACTTTGGGAGGCCAAGGTAGGTGGATCATCTGAGGTCAGGAGTTGGAAACCAGCCTGGCCAACATGGCAAAACCCCATCTCTACTGAAAATACAAAAATTGGCCAGGTGTGATGGCATATGTCTGTAGTCCCAGCTACTCGGGAGGCTGAGGCAGGAAAATCACTTGAACCTGGGAGACAGAGATGGCAGTGAGCCAAGATCGTGCCATTGCACTCCAGCCTGAGGGTCAAAGTGAGACACCATCTCAAAAAAAAAAATCTATCACGTGGCTAGTAACCTCTGCTTTCAAGGAACTTAGAGCTCTTTTAACTGAAACAAACACATGTGGGGTGGAAGGAAGATGAGGGAAGGTTAGATCAGGGTAGGCTAAGGTAGTTAGAGGATTCAGGGAACTGGAAAATCTCAGAGACTGACCAGTGTTCAACTGAGCAGACTATTGGAGGAGGGCATGCAGATGAAGAACATGGTTTTGGCAGGCCCAGGGGACAGTAAGTAAATCCATCTGTCAGGAATAGTGTTTTAAATTAGGTAAAGGAGAAAATCGTGTGTTAAGTAGACAGAATGAGATTAGATTTCAGAATCTAAAGCGAAGTTGAAGAACTTGCCCTTGATGAGGTAGATAAAGAATTCATTGCATGTTCTAGAACAAATAATGATATTCTGAAAGGAGTTTTGTAATAATATTAATACACACGGTGGTTAAAGAGAGTAACCAAAGAATGGAAGATATGCTACTAAGCTGAGGTATTAAAGAATTGGATTTGAATAGTGGTAACTAGAATGAATGGGAAGGCAAAGCACTTGCTTGCCATTTCAAAGGACATCAGCCTCAGATTTCTAAGCCTACATCAAAATAAAGTCTATGCTCAGATTTGACCATGGACTACTCAATCTATCCAGCTGAGCAGCCTTCAGGCAGAGACAAAAATCGAAATTCTAAAAGTTCATATTATCCCCTCAAATCACTCTCATGAGTTACTGGCGAGAGACAGTTCTAAAAGGCACACCATATATTATCAGTGTGTAACCCGTAAAGTGATGGCTGGTTTATGTATCAGAAGTGTTTCTGCCAACTTTCAGCCAGCGAGGTTGAAATGGAGAAAGAAATGAACATTCAAACAAATTGTTGTCAATTACTCATCGCAAATTAGAAGCAGCATGCAAGTCTACACAGCCTGGCACTTTGTTGCTTACTTTTGCCAAAAAAAAAACGGAAATCCAAAGCTATTTAAATATCGAGTTCACTTGTATGTGTCTAGACAATTTAATGAACAAACATGAAAATGTGGTACAAAATCTTGCTTCTTTAGTAGTCAACAAAGAATTACAGTACGCAAAATAAAGAGAAATCAGAAAAGAGGTGTCTAAATTTGATCATTTTCTATCATGCGGTTTGTCAGATGTCTCCTCCAGATCAATTCTTCTTTGGGTTTTGGTAACCCTTATCTTCAGTCTCCTCCCTACTCAGCTAAGTTGAAGATGCACAAAGGTCTTGTCATGCATATATCAAAGGTGTGTAGCATTTCTCCTGTGTATTTTGATAATCCATTAACAGGCATTTCCAAAGCCTACAACTAATCAACATCCCATTCCCAAACACTGTCTTTCCTACATCACTAAATTTAAAATTGTACTTAACTGAGTGATCCTATTTCTAAGAAATAAAAGAACTGTTTATATTGCATCATTTCATTTCAATGGCCTCTGAGAGCTGTACTCCTTGGTAGGGAAAATAATTATTTTAAAGCAAACATGAAGTAGTATATGCTTATTTTGTGTTATCTGTGAGACAGGGAGGCCAAGCCTTTCCCAACTATGATCCATGCTGATTGGGCCTCAATTTGAACCTTACACTAATCTTATCAGTGCAGGTCAGATTTTTTTTTTTAACAGCAATTGAATCATAGAGCCAGTGCACAGCACCCTGTTAATGAAATTCATCCATTCGCTCAAGAAACATTAATGAACCATTTCTACCCTTGCAAAAGTTACAAAGAGATGACAAATACAAGATACAATCCTTGTTCTCAAAGTTCTTCATCTTATGAAAGATATAAATTATTTCCTGCATGTAGAGTGTTCAATAGGAGGTAATGAGTGGATAAAGGCTCACCTAGAATGGCTCCCAACTCAGACTGGGAACTTTGAAAGAACTTTCTAGGAAAGAGGTTGGCAAACTATGCCTGCAGGCCAAATCCAGTTGGACATTTGTTTTTATAATTAAAGTTTTATTGGAACACAGAATAATTAGTCCTTTCAGAACATGGCTGCTTTCATGCTACAATGGCAGCATTTAGCAATTGTAACAGATACCATATGGACCTCAAAGCCTAAAATAGTTACCTTCTGGCTCTTTGCAGAAAAACTTTGCCAACTCCTGTTCTAGAGAAAGAAGCAACTGAAGATTTAGAAACTGAGTTTGTCTACTCCAGGTAAGAAAGTATGTATAAAGACAGCAAAGTAAGAAATGCAAAAATAATATACTTGTTTCTGGAAACTGTATGATTCAACAGTGTTAGGTCATTTAAAAAAAATAATAATGATGATCATTTTTAAAATGTTTGCTATATGCCAGGTTCTATTATGCTAACTATCTCACCACAACCCTGTGAAATAAAACTATAATCTTTTCTTGATGAATGAGCAAAAAAAAATGTATATGCATAAAGAATTAAAGTGAAGTCATAAAGCTAATAAATGATGGAGGGGGTGATCTCAACCCAGACAGCGTGACTCCTATGCTGTATACCACTTGTAAGGCAAATATAAAACAGTTCTCATCGGCAGTCTTCAGGAGACACCATCAAAAGAGCTAAGACCCATGGAACCTCAGAGACTGCTGCAAGATAAACAACATAGACATCTTAAAAGGAGAACTAAGAATCCACAGGAATCAAACTTAAAGTAATTCAGAGGATGTGGACAAGTTGGTGCTTTCTAATGATCAATCAGGAATATTTCTCTTTCCAAAATCCTAAAACACAGAATATATTAAATTGATATACTGAGGCAGAGTAAGCTAGAAAATAGCAGGGTTTTTGAACTAGAAATGTCCAGTGTTTGTTCTATTATGGAAACCTCTTACAAGCTTAGCAGGTTACAAGGGAAACAAGTCACTCGCGCCTGGGCATCTTTATCTATAAAACAAGGGCTGTAATACATACATCCCAAGGTGATTGCAAGAATGACAAAAATGTCTATGTCCTTGGCATCGTGCCTAAATAAGTAGCACTCAATAATACTAGTTATTGTTACTGACTTTTTAAGAAGAAATCAGTGTCCAACACATAAGAGATAAATGATAATTGCTTGTTACATTAATAGGTTTTCATTAGGCAATAAGTTGAGTTAATATCAACCTTAATCAGATGCATTTCCACCTGAACAACATAGTATAACATGGGATTCTTTTTAGGATTTGAAATTATACCAGATGCCTTCCTCTAACTTATTCATCTCTCTTTTTTCTATAATTCAGTTACTCATCAAGTTCTTTCAAATCTGCCTTATAAAATCTTAAGTCTCTCCTTCCCCTTCTTGTCTCTATGTCTTATGTCAGACAGACCCTGGCCATCTCTCGGCTGGACTAATGCTATCATCTTCTGACTGCTTTTGTTGCCTTGCTGGCTCTGGTCTTTTCCTCTCCACCAACCCATTCTTAAAACTAGCTGGAGGTATTTCAAGATAATGTCGCTGGTCTGCTTACATCATCCAATGGCTCCCCACTGCATAGAGAATAAAACCTGGACTTCATGCAAAACAAAAGATCCATGCCTTCCTAGACTCCCTCTAACTTCCATGCCCCAATTTCTTCTGCTTTGTCACAAACCAGGTCCTTCTGTACCTCTATGGCTTTGCACAAGCTATTGTCCCTGCCTGTTACACTTTTGTCTCGTTCAATACCTAGAAAATCTCTCTAGATCTAAACCAAATATCCAGTGTGCTTTGTAAGGTCCTCTTCAACTTATCCAGGAAGCATTGGTCCATGACCCCTTCGGCTCCTGCAGTACTTTATACATAGCTACATTTTGATATTTCTACATTGTGCTATAATTAACATGCATGTTAAGTGGATACCTCTAAGGCATGGATTCTATCTCATTTTACTTCACATTCCAACACCTTGTATATTTCTTGCCTCATATGAATTGTCAGTAAATATCTGCCAACTGATAAGTAAAATGATAATTACTCCTTGTCTGACTGTCTTCGAGTCGATCATACAAAAACAACTTTATTCTATTAAATTTTGCACTTGCTTACTTACTACATGTATGGCCTTGTCCTGCACATAGAGCAAAGTGCAAAATGTACAAATTTTTTTTAAAAATCTTCCTTTTAGGAATTTAAAAAATGGTACAAATAATCATTAGACATTGGGTTTAGATTTGGAAGAGACATAAGCCAGCTAAACATATCCTCCTCCTACTCCAGAAGATATTTTAATACCAGTAGATAATTGCTAGGTTTTATTCTCAAATAAACAAAGTCTTATCCTGAAATTTGATTCATACACATGATTTTTTCCTTTTCTTCAATGTTATACAAACAGATGTGTCTCTTCCTTTAGGAATGTGAAAAAAAAAAAGTAAGCTTAAACCACTCTTACCACTAAGCTCAGAGAGTCCTGTTGAAACTCTGTTTGCTTTTTACATATTGAGATCTAATTCTAATTGTTTTGTAATAAAATGTCATTTTACGAATTTTATTTTCTTCTGATGGTTCTTCTCCTTTCATGCTTGTAAAATTATCAACTCTATTTGTCTTTATTCCCTGTACCAGGGCTTCCTCAAAGAGCAGTAATATTTGGCAGATTACAACTAATACATATTCCAGATGAAAATATATTTTTAAAGGATGTCAAAGGCTAAGAAAGCATCTATGTATCTATTCTTTATTGCTTCACATCTAAGTGCAGAAATATTCAGAAGTAATGGAATAAAAACAAGAAAGATAAAGCTTTCCATCATTTAATATAGCGTTATCTTTTTTCAAACAAAAAATTGGTGGCTGGGCACGGTGGCTCACACCTGTAATCCCAGCACTTTGGGAGGCCAAGGCAGGCAGATCACGAGGTCAGGAGATCAAGACCATCCTGGCTAACATGGTGAAACCCTGTTTCTACTAAAAATACAAAAAGTTATCTGGGCATGGTGGCACACACCTGTAATCCCAGCTACTTGGGAAGCTGAGGCAGGAGAATCGCTTGAACCCAGGAAGCAGAGGTTGCAGTGAGCTCAGATCACGCCACTGTACTCAGCCTGGGCAACAGAGAGAGACTCTGTCTCAAAAAAAAAAAAAAAAAAAAAAAAAGTAAATAGCTCCCTTTATGAAAAGATCCAAGCCTATCTATTTTGCTTACCATGTTATTACTGGTGAGTTGCACGATGCCTATGCTAAAGTGCTTAATATTTGTTAAATGAAAGAGTCAATAAAGAGATGAATGAAGAACAATGCAAAAGGAACATGGCAGAGTCTCTGTCTATACAAATACACTCTATAGAAAAATAAACATAATTAGAAGTTAACTAAAATTATCCTCAAGGAATAAAAGGACAGAAAGTTATGTTAGGAAGGAGAAACTTTCAAGTAGAGAGTCTGGAAGTTAACTTAGATAAGTGTTGCCAATATCAGTCTTTAGCTAAGGCCAACCTTCCTTTGTAAGAAACTGTTTACATCAATGTACCAGGAGAAAAAACACACCCCATCCACACGCACATATGCAGTGACAACAAATGTACCTTTTTTTAAAGAGAGAAAATAGAAATTCTGTTTATGGAAAAAGCAGTGTGACTAAAACTTCTCCAGAGATTAAGAGTGACTAGAAATCAACCCAAAGGCATCTATTTTGTTCAATCATTCTTGTTATAATAATGTCATTTGCATCAGTGCCTTTAAGAACGATAACAAGCAGTTTCCATTGGATTAGGAGACTCTGGGGTATTGAGTCCTCCTAGAAAGTGGAAGTGACAGTATTGCTTGAGGGATCAAGGATTGAACTCAAAGACAGGAAAAAGATCTGCAACCAGAACTCAGAGTTTAAGGGTACACGTTTAGAGCAATGATCAGGCTTAATATGGGGAATCCAAGGGCCAGTATCAGGGCTGCAAAGAAGCTCTGATCCACACTGAAGGAAAAACTTATGCTGAGCACATTCATTAAATACGGCCTACTCATTACGTTGGATGGAGAATGTGGCTTAAATTCATCAAATTGGCTATTTTCTCCTAGATGGTTTTATGTTTCCTATCTAGCTCAGAATCAGAAAAATCAGTAACTTGACTTTTGTTCCAAGAAGGCCGAATAGGAACACCTCCAGTCTACAGCTCCCAGAGTGAGCGATGCAGAAGACAGGTAATTTCTACATTTCCAACTGAGGTCCCAGGTTCATCTCACTGGGACTGGTTGGACAGCGGGTGCAGCCCATGGACTGTGAGCCAAAGCAGAGTGGGGCATCACCTCACCAGGGAAGTACAAGGGATTGGGGAATTCCCTTACCTAGCCAAGGGAAGCCATGACAGCTGGTACCTGGAAAATCAGGACGTTCCCTGATACTGCACTTTTCCAATGGTCTTAGCAAACAGCACACCAGGAGATTATATCCTGTGGCTGGCAGGCCCATGGGGCCTTGCTCACTGCTAGCACAGCAGTCTGAGATCGAAATGTGAGGCAGCAGCGAGGCTGGGGGATGGGCAACTGCCATTGCTGAGGCTTGACTAGGTAAACAAAGCAGCCAGGAAGCTCGAAATGGGTGGAGCCCACCACAGCTCAATGACACCTGCCTGCCTCTGTAGACTCCACCTCTGGGGGCAGGGCATAGCTGAACCAAAGGCAGCAGAAACTTCTGCAGACTTAAACGTCCCTGTCTGACACTTTTAAGAGAGCAGTGGTTCTCCCAGCATGGTGGTTGAGCTCTGACAATGGACAGACTGCCTCCTCAAGTAGGTCGCTGACCCATAAGTAGCCTAACTGGGAGACACCTCCCAGTAGGGGCTCACTGACACCTCATACAGCCGGGTACCCCTCTGAGACGAAGCTTCCAGAGGCAGATCAGGCAGCAACATTTGCCATTCTGCAGTATTTGCTGTTCTGCAGCCTCTGCTGGTGATACCCAGGCAAACAGGGTCTGGAGTGGACCTCCAGCAAATTCCAACAGACCTGCAGCTGAAGGTCATGACTGTTAGAAGGGAAACTAACAAACAGAAAGGAATAGCATCAACAACAACAAAAAGCACATCCACACCAAAACCCCATCTGTAGGTCACCATTGTCAAAGACCAAAGGTAGATAAAACCACAAAGATGGGGAGAAACTAGAGCAGAAAAGTTGAAAATTCTAAAAACCAGAGCACCTCTTCTCTTCCAAAGGATCGCAGCTCCTCACCAGAAATGGAACAAAGCAGGATGGAGAATGACTTTTTGACGAGCTGACAGAAGGCGGCTTCAGAAGAACGTTAATAATAAACTTCTCTGAGCTAAGGGAGGATGTTCGAACCCATTGCAAGGAAGCTAAAAACCTTGAAAAAAGATTAGCCAAATGGCTAACTAGAATAAAGAGCGTAGAGAGGACCTTAAATGACCTGATGGAGCTGCAAACCATGGCACGAGAACTACGTGATGCACACACAAGCTTCAGTAGCCGATTCAATCAAGTGGAAAATAGGGTATCAGTGACTGAAGATCAAATGAATGAAATGAAGCAAGAGGAGAAATTTAGAGAAAAAAAAGTAAAAAGAAATGAACAAAGCCTCCAAGAAACATGGGACTATGTGAAAAGACCAAATCTACGTTTGATTGGTGTACCTGAAAGTGACGGGGAGAATGGAACCAAGTTGGAAAACACTCTTCAGGATATCATCCAGGAGATCTTCCCCAACCTAGCAAGGCAGGCCAACATTCAAATTCAGGAAATACAGAGAACGCCACAAAGATACTCCTTGAGAAGAGCAACCCCAAGACACTAATTGTCAGATTCACCAAAGTTGAAATGAAGGAAAAAATGGTAAGTGCAGCCAGAGAGAAGGTTGGGTTACCCACAAAGGGAAGCCCATCAAACTAACAGATGATCTCTCAGCAGAAACTCTACAAGCCAGAAAAGAGTGGGGGCCAATATTCAATATTCATAAAGAAAAGAATTTTCAACCCAGAATTTCATAACCAGCCAAACTAAGCTTCATAAGTGAAGGAGATATGAAATCCTTTACAGACAAACAAATGCTGAGAGATTTTGTCACCACCAGGCCTGCCCTAAAAGAGCTCCTGAAGGAAACACTAAACATGGAAAGGAACAAGCAGTACCAGCCACTGGAAAAACATGACAAATTGTAAAGACCATCGATGCTAGGAAGACACTGCATGAACTACCGAGCAAAATAACCAGCTTACATCATCATGACAGAATCAAATTCACATATAACAATACTAACCTTAAATGTAAATGGCTAAATGCCCCAATTAAAAGACACAGACTGGCAAATTGGATAGAGTCAAGACCCATCAGTGTGCTGTAATCAGGAAACCATCTCACATGCAGAGACACACATAGGCTCAAAATAAAGGGATGGAGGAAGACCTACCAAGCAAATGGAAAACAAAAAAAGGCAGGGATTGCAATCCTAGTCTCTGATAAAACAGACTTTAAACCAACAAAGATCAAAGGAGACAAAGAAGGCCATTACATAATGGTAAAGGGATCAATTCAACAAGAGCTAACTATCCCAAGTATAAATGCACCCAATACAGGAGCACCCAGATTCATAAAGCAAGTCCTTAGAGACCTACAAAGAGACTTAGACTCCCACACAATAATAATGGGAGACTTTAACACCCCACTGTCATCAAACAGATCAACGAGACAGAAAGTTGACAAGGATATCCAGGACTTGAACTCAGCTCTATACCAAGTGGATCTAATAGACATCTACAGAACTCTCCACCCCAAATCAACAGAATATACATTCTTCTCAGCACCACGTTGCACTTATTCTACAATTGATCACACAGTTGGAAGTAAAGCACTCCTCAGCAAATGTGAAAGAAAAGAAATCATAAACTGTACCTCAGACCACAGTGCAATCAAATTAGAACTCAGGATTAAAAAACTCACTCAAAACTGCACAAATGCATGGAAACTGAACAACCTGCTCCTGAATGACTAATAGCTACATAACAAAATTAAGGCAGAAATAAAGATGTTCTATGAAACCAATGAGAACAAAGACACAACATACCAGAATCTCTGGGACACATTTAAAGCAGCTTGTAGAGGGATCTTCATAGCACTAAATGCCCACAAGAGAAAGCAGGAAAGATCTAAAATTGACACCCTAACATCACAATTAAAAGAACTAGAGAAGCAAGAGCAAACACATTCAAAAGCTAGCAGAAGGCAAGAAATAACTAAGATCAGAGCAGAACTGAGGGAAATAGAGACACAAAAAAACCCTCAAAAAAATCAATGAATCCAGGAGCTGGTTTTTTTGAAAAGCTCAAAAAAATAGACTGCTAGCAAGACTAATAAAGAAGAAAAGAAAGAAGCATCAAATAGACACAATAAAAAATAATAAAGGGGATATCACTACCAATCCCACAGAAATACAAACCACCATCAGAGAACACTATAAACACCTCTATGCAAACAAACTAGAAAATCTAGAAGAAATGGATAAATTCCTGGACACATACACCCTCCAAAGACTAAACCAGGAAGAAGTTGAATCCCTGAATAGACCAATAACAGGCTCTGAAATTGAGACAGTAATTAATAGCCTACCAACAAAAAAAATCCAGGCCCAGATGGATTCACAGCCAAATTCTACCAGAGGTACAAAAAGGAGCTGCTACCATTCCTTCTGAAACTATTCCAATCAATAGAAAAAGAGGGAATCCTCCCTAATTCATTTTATGAGGCCAGCATCATCCTGATACCAAATCCTGGCAGAGACAACAAAAAAAAGGAATTTTAGACCAATACCCCGATGAACATTGATGCAAAAATCCTCAAAATACTGGCAAACCGAATCCAACAGCACATCAAAAAGTTTATCCACCGCGGTCAAGTTGGCTTCATCCCTGGGATGCAAGGCTGGTTCAACAAATGCAAATCAATAAACATAATCCATCATATAAACAGAATCAAAGACAAAAACCACACGATTATCTCAATAGATGCAGAAAAGGCCTTTGACAAAATTCAACAACCCTTCATGCTAAAAACTCTCAGTAAACTAGGTATTGATGGGACGTGTCTCAAAATAATAAGAGCTATTTATGACAAACCCACAGTCAGTATCATACTGAATGGGCAAAAACTGGAAGCATTCCCTTTGAAAATTGGCAAAAGACGGGGATGCCCTCTCTCACCACTCCTATTCAACATAGTGTTGGAAGTTCTGGCCAGGGCCATCAGAAAGGAGAAAGAAATAAAGGGTATTCAATTAGAAAAAGAGGAAGTCAAATAGTCCCTGTTTGCAGATGACATGATTGTATATCTGGAAAACCCCATCATCTCAGCCCAAAATCTCCTTAAGCTGATAAGCAACTTCAGCTAAGTTTCAGGATACAAAATCAATGTGCAAAAATCACAAGCATTCCTATACACCAATAATAGAGAGCCAAATCATGAGTGAACTCCCATTCACAATTGCTTCAAAGAGAATAAAATACCTAGGAATCAAACTTACAAGGGATGTGAAGGACCTCTTCAAGGAGAACTACAAACCACTGCTCAATGAAATAAAAGAGGACACAAACAAATGAAGAACATTTCAGGCTCATGGGTTGGAAGAATCAATATCGTGAAAATGGCCATACTGCCCAAGGTAATTTATAGATTCAATGCCATCCCTATCAAGCTACCAATGACTTTCTTCACAGAATTGGAAAAAACTACTTTAAAGTTCATGTGGAACCAAAAAAGAGCCTGCATTGCCAAGTCAATCCTAAGCAAAAAGAACAAAGCTGGAGGCATCATGCTACCTGACTTCAAACTATACTACAAGGCTACAGTAATCAAAATAGCATGGTACTGGTACCAAAACAGAGACAGACCAATGGAACAGAACAGAGCCCTCAGAAATACCACCACACATCTACAACCATCTGATCTTTGACAAATCTGATGAAAACAAGAAATGGGGAAAGGATTCCCTATTCAATAAAAAGGTGCTGGGGAAACTGGCTAGCCATATGTAGAAAGCTGAAACTGGATCCCTTCCTTACACCTTATGCAAAAATTAATTCAAGATAGATTAAAGACTTACATGTTAGACCTAAAACCATAAAAACCCTAGAAGAAAACCTAGGCAATACCATTCAGGATGTAGGCATGGGCAAGGACTTCATGACTAAAACACCAAAAGCAATGGCAACAAAAGCCAAAATAGACAAACGGGATCTAATTAAACTAAAGAGCTTCTGCACAGCAAAAGAAACTACCATCAGAATGAACAGGCAACCTACAGAATGGGAGAAAATTTTTGCAACCTACCCACCTGACAAAGGGCTAATATCCAGAATCTACAAAGAACTTAAACAAATTTACAGGAAAAAAATCAAACAACCTCATCAAAAAATGGGCAAAGGATATGAACACACACTTCTCAAAAGATGACATTTATGCAACCAACAGACACATGAAAAAATGCTCATCATCACTGGCCATCAGAGAAATGCAAGTCAAAACCACAATGAGATACTATCTCACACCAGTTAGAATGGCCATCATTAAAAAGTCAGGAAACACCAGGTGCTGGAGAGGATGTGGAGAAACAGGAACACTTTTACACTGTTGGTGGAGATGTAAACTAGTTCAACCATTGTGAAAGACAGTGTGGTGATTCCTCAAAGATCTAGAACTAGAAATACCATTTGACCCAGCCATCTCATTACTGGGTATATACCCAAAGGATTATAAATCATGCTACTATAAAGACACATACACACGTATGTTTATTGTGGCCCTATTCACAATAGCAAAGACTCGGAACCAACTCAAATGTCCATCAATGATAGACTGGATTAAGAAAATGTGGCACATATACACCATGGAACACTATGCAGCCATAAAAAAGGATGAGTTCATGTCCTTTGCTGGAAACCATCATTCTGAGCAAACTATCACAAGGACAGAAAACCAAACACTGCATGTTCTCACTCATAGGTAGGAATTGAACAATGAGAACACTTGGACACAGGGTGGAGAACATCACACACTAGGGCCTTTCGTGGGGTGGGGGGAGAGGGGACGGATAGCATCAGGAGAAATACCTAATGTAAATGACAAGTTAATGGGTGCAGCACACCAACATGCCACATGTATACATATGTAACAAACCTGCACGTTGTGTACATATACCCTAGAACTTAAAGTATAATAAAAAAATAAAATTAAAAAAATTTATAACTCATATTTATTGAGTATTTAGCATGAGGAAGTCCTAAGTGCTTTATATACCTCATCTAATTTAACCTTCAAAATTATAATATGGAAAGTGTCTATTATTCTTTTTATAAGTGAGAAGAAAACAGACTTTGCTAGTTGAAATTAAGTGACTCCCAAAGTCATAATATTAGTAAGTAATGACAATAGGATTTGTACACAGGCAGTTAGGTGCCCAAAACTATACCTTTAACAAGTCTCATAATACTGTAGTTTCTTTATATTTGTTCAATGAATAGTGCTTACGGAATACTATGGTCTGAATGTGTCCCCCAAAATTCATATATTAGAAACTTAATTCCCACTGCAACAGTGTTGGGAGGTATTTAGGTCAAGAGAGCTCCACCCTCACTAATGGATTAATGCCCTTATTTAAAAGGGCTTGTGGAAGTAGTTCCCCTTCTACCATGTGAGGTCATGGCACTCTTTCCTTTCAGAAGACTTAGCATTCAAGGTGACATTTTGGAAGCAGAGAGACTGGGCCCTAACCTGCCAGATGCTTTCATATTGGATTTCCCAGCCTCCAGGATTACGAAAAATACATTTTGCTTTTTTTTAACTACCCAGTCTCGGGTATTCTGTTAGTCACATAAAACAAACTAAGACTCTGAGCATGTTTATCTCCTCACTGGTTTATACCACAGTTATTGACATTAATCTAAAAATGGCTTCCCAAGCATGACTCTTTGCTTTGTAATATTCACAAGGCTAAATGAAACCATAACCTTTTAACTGTTATGTAAAAACAAAATTTAATTTATACCATTGTATTGCACTTATTGTAGTGCCATTCTTCATAACGCTTATGGCAGCTATAACCTTTCTCTCTCACAAGCTGCGTGTCCTGTGGTCTACAAAGCTAAAAGATACTATTAAGATGAAGAAAGATTATACCATTTGAGGGCAGAAGCCAGTACCTAAGAGGACCATGGAAATAAAATTTTAATAGGATGGATTTTATTTCTGCTACATCAATACCTTATTAAAAGAATCAGTTCATCATAATTATAATAGGTTGTCATAATTCGATGTTGTGAAACAGACTTTATATCCCCACTCTCTTAAGAGCTTATTCATCGATTACCTTTTTCCTTCCTTTCACAAAGGAAAAAATAGATGTGATAGAGAACTAATATGAACAAAATGAAATGCCATTATTCTCTTAAACAGATCCATTAAAATCATTAAGATCTATTCTGTCAGATTGCCTGTATACAGTAATCACATCTGAGTAAAAAAAAAATGTAACATATAATAGATATAGTGGTTAATAATAGGACTGAATATTATAAGTTGGACTGTCAGGGAAATTCTCAGGTACATGACATATGGTATAAAATGCACATAGATCTTGTGTTCAAAATCTCTACTAGATACTGGAGAGACATGATACTAACTCATGAAGCAGAGAAATCCCAAGATTCATATGATTATTGTGAATTACAACACACAGTCTTATGCAACATACTCAGTCTTTTTGACTAAATATTTTAAATTAAAAATGTGTAGGAAAGACCATATGTGCTTTGAGGTGACAGGAAAAGAGCAATAAAATAGCAAGCTTCATTTTTTTTTAGGTCATTATAACAGCCTGCATCATGGCCCTTAAAGATATGAGGTTCTAATCTCGAGCCTGTGAACATTATCTTACTTGAAAAATATATTTTTGCAGATATGATTGAGTTAAGGATCTTGAGATGGGAAGATTTTCCTGGATTATTTTAGTGGGCCGCAAATGCAATCACAAGTATCATTGTAAGACAGAAGCAGAAAGAAATTTGACCATCCAGAAGAGAAGGCAATGACCATGGAGGCAGAGAGTGGAGTGATGAGGCTACAAGCCAAAGAATGCTGATAGCCCAAGAGAAGCTGGAAAAGACAAGGAACAGATTCTCTCCTGGACAGTGTGTGGCCCTCCTGACACCTTGATTTCTGCCTGTGAGACTAATCGCAAACTTTTGGCCTCTGTAACTGTGGGAGAATAAACTTCTGTTGTCTTAAGCTACTCAGTTTGTGGTTGTTGTATTAGCCACATGAAAACAATACTGTCATGATTAGATGTAAATATGGTAGACCTAAATATTGTCTATTTATTTATATTATTCTTTAAATACATATATTTTTCTATTTATCTAGAGCTGATAAAAATAACCTAATGAGAACAACTTTTTTTCATACATCATAAATAAAAGCAGTACATTGGGTGATACTAAGATATACTTTTAAGGAAATAAATCATCTAGTAAGTTTTAGAAGTATAAGAAAATTGCAAGCAGACTTTGAGAAGTTATAAATCTCAGCTGCTGTATATGACCATTATATCCTTAACATGGAAAATTGACTAATTCCCGCTTATAAAATGTTTCACCTACCTTCTATTGCTGACTCAATGGAATAGTTTTCTATATCCAGCCCCCTGGATGAGCATTTAAGAGACTCTTAGTGTGGTCTCCATTTCTAAAAGCCTCTCTAGATTTATCTCTAGATTTATGGTACAAAGATTTTTATAAAATACAAAACACTAAGAATAAAATAGTACTAGAAAAAAAGTGAGAAGATTATTTCCAAAAACACTCATCCTAAAATTGTATTACAAGAATGGATGATAGAAAAATATTGAATTTCTACTATTGCCTGAGGCGTTGGGAAAACACATTTTAAAAGTAATCTTGTTATAATATTCCAATTTTTTTTTTACTTTCCATTAGTTGACAGTGAGGCTCAGATTTGCCCTTCTCAATAAATGAATATTTAATAGTATTGTATTTCACAAAGAAAAAAGACCTGGTAATTTAACCTATAGTATCAAACCATCGTTTGGGATTTGGCACCTGTTAAAAGTTGTAAATCAGTGGAGAAAATTTAGTAATATAAATCAGAATAGATACTTAAGAGAACAGAGAAAAGTTAATACATTAGTGTGTTTTTCCTTACAAATTTTATAAAATATACAATCCAATGTTGAATGAAATATTTTAAATTACGATTACTTTTATATTTGATAAACTAGTTTGGATTGGTCATCAATTTCTCACCATCTAAAATGATAGTTTTTGCTGTTTTAATGTTTTTCCCAAACTAATAGCACAAGCTGCTTAAAAATATGAAGGCTAATTATTGTTCCGTAATTAAAATAAGATATTGTTTGCCATAAGTAGAAAATATAGCTGGTTTCCTGGATAAATTTTCCATCTTACATCATTGTTGATGAAAAGGAATTATGTTTAAAATTGCCAAAAAGCACTATATTTTAAAAAACATAACCAGTAAAATGCCTTATGTTTTCAAGTACAATCACATTAACATATGACTTACAAAATAAGATTTTTAAGGGACACTATTCACCTAAATTTATGTCAACTTTCCTAAGGTATAATTTACATACAGTAAGATGTGCCCATTTTAAATGTATATGTCAATGAGTTATGACAAAACTATACACCTGTGAAACTACCACCATAAGATACAGAAAGTTTTTATAACCCCAGAAAGTTTCCTTTTACTTCTTCCCAATTTAAGGGGAGCCCGGTAATAACTCATCTATCTGTCCCTCTAAATTACACTGGTCTTTTCTGGCATTTCATATAAATAGAATCATACAATATGTACTATTCTCTGTCTGGTTTCTTTACTCAGCATATTTTTAAGATTTAACCATGTAGTTACATGTAACAATAGTTCATTCTTTTTTATTGCTCAGTATTTCATTGTAGAGATATACCACAATTCATGTTTATCTATTAATGGACACTGGGTTGTCTCCAGTTTGGGGTTCTTATTAATAAAGCTGCTAAGAACATTTATGTGATAGTCTGTGTGGTCATATATTTTCATTGGGATCACAGGGCCATATGGTATGTGCACGTTAAACTTTGAGAAACTGTTTTCTCAACTATTCTGAAATGTTTGTACCTGTTTATATTCTCATTAATAACACATGTGAGTTTCAATTGCTCCACATCCTTGCCAACACCAGCAGTGTCAATCATTAATTTTAGCCAATCTCTTGGGTGTATAGTGATATCTCATTATGGTTTTAACTTGAATTTCCCTGATAAACGAATGGTATTGAACATATCTTTATGTGCTTATTGATTAGCTACATATCCTTTATTATGAAGTTACTGTTCAAATCTTTGAGAACAGTGACTATTTTGTTGAAAGGCACATGCACATACGCTAGCACAATGCCTGCCCCAACAGCAACTGAATGAATAACTGGTCTTCCAAAATATTATCTCATAATCCTATTAAATTAGTGCACTAATTTAAATTAGTAAATAAAAATTCATCTAGAAAGAATTAATGGAAATATATCTGAGAAAGGTATGAAACAAGTGCCAAGAAAATGGAAATACTAGAGAGCACACCATTCTGGGTTCTTTTATTATTTCACATAGACTTCTAAACTAGAAATACTCTAAGAAAGTGACTTTATAAAATAGAAGAAGACATGATTATTCCAAAAGGCAAACATCAAGTAACTGTATATCCATCTTTATCCATTCTCTCTTAAAACAAATGATTTGCCTGTACCTGATATATCATTCTTATTTGTCATGTTCGGTCACTCACAAAACACCTGATGGAAGTAAGTTTTTTAAACTTGATGATTTTTTAAGTTTTTAAAAAGACTAAAGACTTTTCTTTGGTGAGAAGGACATGAAAAATGTAAAAAGGGACAGGAATAAATATTTGAGAAATTGAAAATCATTTTTTAAAGGATGAGTGAATTGTTGCTTTTAATTTAGCTTTAATAGTGTGCTTTAAAATAATAATAATAATAGTCAGCAGCATGATGAAACATAATGAGTCCTGGAATATCTGGGTCCAAGTACCAACTTCCACCACACGGGAAATGGGAATCTCCTTGTGCTGGTTTTGGGGTGGCGAGCAACAGAAACAGATTCTGGCAAACAGAAACCAAAGGGAATTTATTGAGAGGCTATCAGGGACTCATAGAATCCCAGGTGGTTCAAGAACTTGGAAAAGACAGGAACCAAGGCAGCTCTGGATTAAGGCAGCTGGAAGTTCAGCAGTTCTCTCAATACAGATGGTCTCACCAGGATACACCCCCGTTGAGATGAAGCAGAACTGGACCTATGGCAGCCTGATTGTTCACATTCCAAAAGGGAGCCTCTAATTGCCTATGCTCTGGTCTCATCCTCGCCCACATGACCAGGGATTGGTGGGTACCTCATTGCAGTCCTAGCAGATTCCATCAATGCGGAGGGGATATTAGTGTATTATGAGGAAATGGGAAAGGTCCTGAACAGTCAGGAAGTAATAAATCGTCACTAATGATATCAGAAAAGTTAAGTATCTCAATCTATGAAACTCAACTGAGGATGCCTGTCTCAACTTAAAAGGATTCCTAAAAGGCTCAAAGGATACTATATATATATATATATATATTATATATATATATACACATATATATATACACACACACACACACAGATGCATATATATATAGTATCCTTTGTATATATATATAGTATCCTTTTATATATATATACTACATATTATATATATACTATGCATACATATGTATATACTATATATGTATACTATGTATATATACTTTGTATGCATATATATAGTATCCTTTGTATATATATGTGTGTATATATACACACACGTAAACATATATGTGTATATATACACACACGTAAACATATATGTGTATGTACACACACGTAAACATATATGTGTATGTACACACACGTAAACATATGTGTGTACACACACGTAAACATATGTGTACACGCACACGTGTAAACATATATGTGTACACGCACACGTAAACATGTATGTGTATACACACACACGTAAACATGTATGTGTATACACACACACGTAAACATGTATGTGTATACACACACACGTAAACATGTATGTGTATATACACACACGTAAACATGTATGTGTATATACACACACGTAAACATATATGTGTATATACTCACACACGTAAACATATATGTGTATATACGCACACACATGTAAACATATATGTGTATATACGCATACACGTGTAAACATATATGTATATATGCACACACGTGTAAACATATATGTGTATATATGCACACACGTGTAAACATATATGTGTATATATACACACACGTAAATATATATGTGTATATATACACACACGTAAATATATATGTGTATATATATATATATATACATGTAAGTGCTTTGAAAACCATAAGGCACCTAACAAATGTTGTTTCATTACCGTGCCATGAACTTCAAGAGGAACTGTGAAAGTCTATAGTAGAGAATGCAAACCTGAGGAAAATAAAACTAAAAAGCTATCAAAAAAATGTAAAATATTGGAGTTCTTATATGTTTTGCTCATCCCACTACTGTGTCTACTTACTAGGACAATTTTTCTTCCAAAATAATTTATATGACTAGTAAACAGAAAAGGCCTTATTGTTAGCATTTAATGTAGTACAGTGATTATCATAGTAGCAATATGTGGAAAATATTTGTTTATTCTGAAAGCCCTATTTTTGGGGGCATTTTAAAAAAGCCTATTTCCCCCAAAGGATGAAGAAATCAAATGGCTGTTCAGATGTTTCAAGACTGAGAATTTTATTCAAATGTGCAGAAGATACCACATTTTCTAGTGGCATTTCTGTTTGTCTGCAAATTATTAGGTATCTTTTTCCCTGAGGAATAAAGTTCTGAGATAATTTACTCCTAAAGAAATTGAAAAATCAGTCAGGGGGAGCCAAGACGGCCGAATAGGAACAGCTCCAGTCTACAGCTCCCAGCGTGAGCGGCGCAGAAGACGGGTGATTTCTGCATTTCCATCTGAGGTACCGGGTTCATCTCACTAGAGAGTGCCAAACAGTGGGTTCAGGACAGTCGGTGGAGCGCACCATACGTGAGCACAGCCGAAGCAGGGTGAGGCATTGCCTCACTCGGGAAGCGCAAGGGGTCAGGGAGTTCCCTTTCCTAGTCAAAGAAAGGGGTGACACACGGCACCCAGAAAATCAGGTTACTCCCACCCTAAAACTGCACTTTTCCAATGGGCTTGGAAAACAGCACACCAGGAGATTGAGTCCCGCACCTGGCTGGGAGGGTCCTACACCCACGGAGTCTCACTGATTGCTAGCACAGCAGTCTGAGATCAAACCACAAGGCGGCAGCCAGGCTGAGGAAGGGGCACCCGCCATTGCCCAGGCTTGCTTAGGTAAACAAAGCAGCCAGGAAGCTCAAACTCAGTGGAGCCCACCACAGCTCAAGGAGGCCTGCCTGCCTCTGTAGGCTCCACCTCTGAGGGCAGGGCACAGACAAACAAAAAGTCAGCAGGAACCTCTGCAGACTTAAATGTCCCCATCTGACAGCTTTGAAGAGAGTAGTGGTTCTCCCAGCACGCAGCTGGAGATCTGAGAACGGGCAGGCTGCCTCCTAAAGTGGGACCCTGACCCCCGAGCAACCTAACTGGGAGGCACCCCCCAGTAGGGACAGACTGACACCTCACTCGGCCAGGTACTCCTCTGAGACAAAACTTCCAGAGGAACGATCAGACAGCTGAATTTGTGGTTCACGAAAATCCGCTGTTCTGCAGCCACTGCTGCTGACACCCAGCCAAAGAGGGTCTGGAGTGGACCTCTAGCAAACTCCAAAAGACCTGCAGCTGAGGGTCCTGTCTCTTAGAAGGAAAACTAACAAACAGAGAGCACACCCACACCAAAAACCCATCTGTACATCACCATCATCAAAGACCAACGGTAGAAAAAACTACAAAGATGGGGAGAAAACAGAGCAGAAAAACTGGAAACTCTAAAAAGCAGAGCGCCTCTCCTCCTCCAAAGGAACGCAGTTCCTCACCAGCAATGGAACAAAGCTGGACGGAGAATGACTTTGACAAGTTGAGAGAAGAAGGCTTCAGACGATCAAACTACTCCGAGCTACAGGAGGAAATTCAAAAGAATGGCAAAGAAGTTAAAAACTTTGAAAAAAAATTAGACGAATGGATAACTAAAATGACCAATGCGGAGAAGTGCTTAAAGGAGCTGATGGAGCTGAAAGCCAAGTTTTGAGAACTACGTGAAGAATACAGAATGCTCAGGAGCCGATGTGATCAACTGGAAGAAAGGGTATCAGTGATGGAAGATGAAATGAATGAAATGAAGCGAGAAGGGAAGTTTAGAGAAAAAAGAATAAAAAGAAATGAACAAAGCCTCCAAGAAATACGGGACTATGTGAAAAGACCAAACCTACGTCTGATTGGTGTACCTGAAGGTGATGGGGAGAATGGAACCAAGTTGGAAAACACTCTGCAAGGTATTATCCAGGAGAACTTCCCCAATCTAGCAAGGCAGGCCAACATTCAGATTCAGGAAATACAGAGAACACCACAAAGATACTCCTCGAGAAGAGCAACCCCAAGACACATAATTGTCAGATTCACCAAAGTTGAAATGAAGGAAAAAATGTTAAGGGCGGCCAGAGAGAAAGGTCGGGTTACCCGCAAAGGGAAGCCCATCAGACTAACAGCTGATCTCTCAGCAGAAACTCTACAAGCCAGAAGAGAGTGGGGGCCAATATTCAACATTCTTAAAGAAAAGAATTTTCAACCCAGAATTTCATAACCAGCCAAACTAAGCTTCATAAGTGAAGGAGAAATTAAATACTTTACAGACAAGCAAATGCTGAGAGATTTTGTCACCACCAGGCCTGCCCTAAAAGAGCTCCTGAAGGAAGCACTAAACATGGAAAGGAACAACCGGTACCAGCCCTGCAAAAACATGCCAAATTGTAAAAACCATCAAGGCTAGGAAGAAACTGCATCAACTAACAAGCAAAATAACCAGCTAACATAATGATAGGATCAAATTCACACATAAAAATATTAATTTTAAATGTAAACGGGCTAAATGCTACAATTAAAAGACACAGACTAGCAAATTGGATAAGGAGTCAAGACCCATCAGTGTGCTGCTTGGAAACCCATCTAACGTACGGAGACACACATAGACTCAAAATAAACGGATGGAGGAAGATCTACCAAGCAAATGGAAAACAAAAAAAGGCAGGGGTTGCAATCCTAGTCTCTGATAAAACAGACTTTAAACCAACAAAGATCAAAAGAGACAAAGAAGGCCATTACATAATGGTAAAGGAATCGATTCAACAAGAAGAGCTAACTATCCTAAATATATATGCACCCAATACAGGAGCACCCAGATTCATAAAGCAAGTCCTGAGTGACCTACAAAGAGACTCAGACTTCCACACAATAATAATGGGAGATTTTAACACCCCACTGTCAACATTAGACAGATCAACGAGACATAAAGTTAACAAGGATACCCAGGAATTGAACTCAGCTGCACTAAGCGGACCTAATAGACATCTACAGAACTCTCCAACCCACATCAACAGAATATACATTGTTTTCAGTACCACACCACACCTATTCCAAAATTGACCACAGAGTTGGAAGTAAAGCACTCCTCAGCAAATGTAAAAGAAGAGAAATTATAACAAGCTGTCTCTCAGACCACAGTGCAATCAAACTAGAACTCAGGATTAAGAAACTCACTCAAAACCGCTCAACTACATGGAAACTGAACAACCTGCTCCTGAATGACTACTGAGTACATAATGAAATGAAGGCAGAAATAAAGATGTTCTTTGAAACCAACGAGAACAAAGACACAACATACCAGAATCTCTGGGACACATTCAAAGCAGTGTGTAGAGGGAAATTTATAGCACTAAATGCCCACAAGAGAAAGCAGGAAAGATCCAAAATTGACACCCTAACATCACAATTAAAAGAACTGGAAAAGCAAGAGCAAACATATTCAAAAGCTAGCAGAAGGCTAGAAATAACTAAAATCAGGGCAGAACTGAAGGAAATAGAGACACAAAAAATGCTTCAAAAAACTAATGAATCCAGGAGCTGGTTTTTTTGAAAAGATCAACAAAATTGATAGACCGCTAGCAAGACTAACAAAGGAGAAAAGAGAGAAGAATCAAATAGATGCAACAAAAAACGAAAAAGGGGATATCACCACCGATCCCACAGGAATACAATCTAACATCAGAGAATACTACAAACAGCTCTATGCAAATAAACTAGAAAATCTAGAAGAAATGGATAAATTCCTCAACAAATAAACCCTCCCAAGACTAAACCAGGAAGAAGTTGAATCTCTGAATATACCAATAACAGGTTCTGAAATTGTGGCAATAATCAATAGCTTACCAACCAAAAAGAGTCCAGGACCTGATGGATTCACAGCCGAATTCTACCAGAGGTACAAGGAGGAACTGGTACCATTCCTTCTGAAACTATTCCAATCAATAGAAAAAGAGGGAATCCTCCCTAACACATTTTACGAGGCCAGCATCGTCCTGATACCAAAGCCTGGCAGAGACATAACCAAAAAAGAGAATTTCAGACCAATATCCTTGATGAACATTGATGCAAAAATCCTCAATAAAATACTGGCAAACCGAATCCAGCAGCACATCAAAAAGCTTATACACCATGATCAAGTGGGCTTCATCCCTGGGATGCAAGGCAGGTTCAATATACGCAAATCAATAAATGTAATCCAGCATATAAACAGAACCAAAGACAAAAACCACATGATTATCTCAACAGATGCAGAAAAGGCCTTTGACAAAATTCAACAACCCTTCATGCTAAAAACTCTCAATAAATTAGGTATTGATGGGACGTATCTCAAAATCATAAGAGCTATCTATGACAAACCCACAGCCAATATCATACTGAATGGGAAAAAACTGGAAGCATTCCCTTTGAAAACTGGCACAAGACAAGGATGCCCTCTCTCACCACTCCTATTCAACATAGTGTTGGAAGTTCTGGTCAGGGCCATCAGAAAGGAGAAAGAAATAAAGGGTATTCAATTAGGAAAAGAGGAAGTCAAATTGTCCCTGTTTGCAGATGACATGATTATATACCTAGAAAACCCCATTGTCTCAGCCCAAAATCTCCTTAAGCTGATAAGCAACTTCAGCAAAGTCTCAGGATACAAAATCAATGTACAAAAATCACAAGCATTCTTGTACACCAATAACAGACAGAGAGCCAAATCATGAGTGAACTCCCATTCACAATTGCTTCAAAGAGAATAAAATACCTAGGAATCAAACTTACAAGGGATATGAAGGACCTCTTCAAGGAGAACTACAAACCACTCTCAATGAAATCAAAGAGGATACGAACAAATGGAAGAACATTCCATGCTCATGGGTTGGAAGAATCAATATCGTGAAAATGGCCATACTGCCCAAGGTAATTTATAGATTCAATGCCATCCCCATCAAGCTACAAATGACTTTCTTCACAGAATTGGAAAAAACTACTTTAAAGTTCATATGGAACCAAAAAAGAGCCTTCATCACCAAGTCAATCCTAAGCAAAAAGAACAAAGCTGGAGGCATCATGCTACCTGACTTCAAACTATACTACAAGGCTACAGTAATCAAAACAGCATGGTACTGGTACCAAAAAAGAGACATAGATCAATGGAACACAACAGAGCCCTCAGAAATAATACCGCCTATCTACAACTATCTGATCTTTGACAAACCTGACAAAAACAAGCAATGGGATAAGGATTCACTATTTAATAAATGGTGCTGGGAAAACTGGCTCGCTATATGTAGAAAGCTGAAACTGGATCCTTTCCTTACACCTTATACAAAAATTAATTCAAGATGAATTAAAGACTTACATGTTAGACCTAAAACCATAAAAACCCTAGAAGGAAACCTAGGCAATACCATTCAGGACATAGGCATGGGCAAGGACTTCATGTCTAAAACACCAAAAGCAATGACAACAAAAGCCAAAATTGACAAATGGGATCTAATTAAACTAAAGAGCTTCTGCACAGCAAAAGAAACTACCATCAGAGTGAACAGGCAACCTACAAAATGGGAGAAATTTTTCGCAACCTACTCATCTGACAAAGGGCTAATATCCAGAATCTACAATGAACTCAAACAAATTTACAAGAAAAAAACAAACAATCCCATCAAAAAGTGGGCGAAGGATATGAACAGACGCTTCTCAAAAGAAGACATTTATGCAGCCAAAAGACACATGAAAAAATGCTCATCATCACTGGCCATCAGAGAAATGCAAATCAAAAGCACAATGAGATACCATCTCACACCAGTTAGAATGGCCATCATTAAAAAGTCAGGAAACAACAGGTGCTGGAGAGGATGTGGAGAAATAGGAACACTTTTACACTGTTGGTGGGACTGTAAACTAGTTCAACCATTGTGGAAGTCAGTGTGGCGATTCCTCAGGGATCTAGAACTAGAAACACCAGTTGACTCAGCCATCCCATTACTGGCTATATACCCAAAGGACTATAAATCATGCTGCTATAAAGACACATGCACACATATGTTTGTTGCGGCACTATTCACAATAGCAAAGACTTGGAACCAACCCAAATGTCCAACAACAATAGACTGGATTAAGAAAATGTGGCACGTATACACTATGGAATACTATGCAGCCATAAAAAATGATGAGTTCATGTCCTTTGTAGGGACATGGATGAAACTGGAAAACATCATTCTCAGTAAACTATCGCAAGGACAAAAAACCAAACACCGCATGTTCTCACTCACAGGTGGGAATTGAACAATGAGAACACATGGACACAGGAAGGGGAACATCACACTCCGGGGACTGTTGTGGGGTGGGGGGAGGAGGGAGGGACAGCATTAGGAGATATACCTAATGCTAAATGACGAGTTAATGGGCGCAGCACACCAACATGGCACATGGATACATATGTAACAAACCTGCACATTGTGCACATGTACCCTAAAATTTAAAGTATAATAATAATAATAATAAAAGAAAAATCAGTCAGGTATCTAGTCAGTTAATTTCTTTTAGCCATAAATCTTGAATTATCTTACTTTAACTGTCATAATTGGGTAATAGCAAAACAGAAAAAACAAAATTTGCAATAAAAGTTTGTAACCAAAGATACATATCACAACCCATGTTTCCTTAGAAGTTCTGACACAACAATGTGAATGTACTTAATACCACTAAACTGTACACTTAAAATGGATAAAATGTTAAATCTTATGTTATGAACATTTTACCACAATTAAAACAGTTGAAATACACTATAAAAAGGGTTTGGACATAAATCATCTCAATTTAGCTTATTTCCTTCTCATAATATATCAGACTAATAATTTCTGCTCTATAATAAAAGTCAGAATAATAAGTGTGTTCTTACCTTGGTTCAGATACATATCTCAGGTATAATTCTGACATTCTGAACATTTAAACTCTTAAGATTTGTTCCATAAAATACAACATAACTATTCTTTTAAATCAAATAATGAATAACATTATTAATAATCAACTAGTCACAGTCCAATTATACATTCAGATTTAAAGTTTTCTGTTATATCTCATTTTAAATAATACCTTTCATCATTTTCCTATTTTAAACCTTCTTAAACATTAGCTACTGTCTTTGTGTCCTGTTACTCTTCATAAGGGGAGGAGAACGGGGATCTGAGAGATCATGAGGTGCATGGTGGAGATGGAAAGTCTGTTATGAGGGAGACAGGAAAAGAAGAGAATTAGGGGATGACCAAAGAGAAATCTGAGGCTGGGGATGCTACATGGATTTTCTCTGTTGACCACTTCCCTCTCAAAGAGTCCTTAACCGTGACGGATTTGTCTTATATAAATCTCTCCTTTCATGATAATGTTTGGGGGAAACGTGAAAGGGGAGTAATAAAGAGAAAGCAAGCAGAATATGCCACCCTAAAATATGCCACTTTGGCATAAGGATTATTTTGAGTCGAAGGCAAGGAGAAACAGATACCAAAAGAAGCTTTCTCACAGCAAGAAAGAGAAAGAGAAAGAGAGAGAGAGAGAGAGAAAGAAAGAGAAAGTGAAAGAAAGAGAAAGTGAAAGAGAAAGGGAAAGAAAGAAAAAGAGAAAGCAAAAGAAAGAAAAAGAGAAAGAAAGTGAAAGAAAGAAAGTGAAAGAACGAGAAAGAGAAAGAAAGAAAAAGAGAGGGGAGAGAGACGAGAGAGAGAGGAGAGAGAGAGAGGAGAGAGAGAGGAGAGAGAGAGGAGAGACAGAGAGGAGAGAGAGGAGAGACAGAGAGGAGAGACAGAGAGGAGAGAGAGAGAGGAGAGAGAGAGAAGAGAGAGAGAAGAGAGAGAAGAGAGGAGAGAGGAGAGAGGAGAGAGAGAAGAGAGAGAAGAGAGAAAAG
>NW_026652285.1:44466008-44562488 GCF_009828535.3 Hylobates moloch
AAGAGAGAGAAGAGAGAAAAGAGAAAAGAGAGAGAAAAGAGAAGGAAAAGAGAAAGAAAAGAGAAAGAAAAGAGAAAGAAAAGAGAAAGAAAAAAGAAAGAACGAACGAACTCGTGTCCTTTGCAGCAACATGGGCACAGGTGGAGGCCATTATCCTAAGCGAATCAATACTGAAATAGAAAACCAAATATCACATGTTCTCACTTGTAAGTGGGAGCTAAATATTGGACAAACGTGGACCTAAAGATAGGAAAAATAGACACTAGGGACTACTAGAGGTGGGAAGGAAGGAAGGGGGTGTGGGTTTAAAAACTATGGGTGCTATGCTTATTACCTGGATGACAATATCAATTGTACCCCAAACCTCACCATCAGGCAGTATACCCACGTAACAAACCACCAATCCACTCCCTGTATCTAAAATAAAAGTTGAAATTTAAAAAAAAAGGAAGAAAAGCTTTCTTCCCTCCCTCTATTGGCCTAAAGGCAGAACATAAATTTACAAAGGTGTCCATCCCCCTTTCTCTACCAGGAAAGAAAACGTTTCTGCCTAGAGATGACTTTAGACCCTTATCAGCCTGGAGACATCATCAGAGGAATCCACATCACAAACCATACCAACTAGCCTTTATCTACCTACCATTAGTTTTCCATATACAGTCATACATCACTTAATAAGAAATGCGTCATTTTGTCCTCGTGCAGATGTCATAGGGTATACTCACACAAACCTAGCTGGGATAGCCTGCTATACACCTAGGCCATAAGGTACAGCCTATTGCTCCTAGGCTACAGACCTGTACAGCATGGGACTGTGCCGAGTGCTGTTAGCAATTGTCACACAATGGTAAGTATTTGTGCTTCTAAACATAGCAAAACGTAGAAAAGGAATACTCAAAATACACTATTATAATCTTATGGGACCAGTGTCAAATGTGCGATTTGTTGTTGACCACATCGTTATATACACATGACTATCTTCCCACAATTTGCCACCCCTGGAGACTCAATGTCCCTTTTTTTTGTATTGTCACTTCTCTAAAATATATTATTTTTGTTGAAGATGCTACGTAAGTCAGAGTTCTAAGCCAGCTCTTTGAGATTTCCTCTTTCCCTGAGTTTTCTCCCCTGAATATATGAAATATACATGTTAATAAACTTCTGTTTGGTTTTCTCTTGTTAACTTGTTACAGGGGTCTCAGATGAGAATGTAGAAGGGTAGAAGGAAAATTATTTTTCTTTCCCTACAGTGGCCAATATCACAAAGATACAATGAGTACCAACTTATGAAGAAGGCATGATTATTCTGATATCATACTGCAAGAAAAATATGAAAAAGAAAATAGTGTCTTAGACACTGAAGGAAAATATGACATGTTATCTATAGTTTTAAATAGATATAGCAAGTAATGCCACTTGCATGTGTCATTTAGGACAATCGTTTTCTCCTTTGCCTTGGAGGGACCTTTCCACATTTGAGACCCCTCAATCTTTATTCATTACTGAGTTAGGCCTAGTGGCAAAGAGTGATGCCCCCTTGACCACATGCCTAATTTCCCAAGGAGTCTCAAGAGACATTTTATGAAAACCTGAGGTTTTACGAAATGTAGTTTGAAAATCACTACTTTATACTGAATAAATGATATAACTTGATGGACCTTTCTAGTAGTATATATACAAAAACTTCTGAATGCATAAAAAATGTTTCCAGGATTGCTAAATTAAAAAAGAAAACTCCAAAGGAGACACATTTGACTAAACTCCTCTCATATCGTTATGCTTGGTTTCTTACAAACAGTTACCCTTTGAAAATTAGTCAGCCGATAAAACACACATATTATTTGATATTTTCCAGTATCTCTGGACCTTTAAGACAACTATACTATATATTATAGCAACTTAGATACCTTTCTGCTCAGTGGAGATTGAAGAATTATTTCTAAACTTTTGGCCTTATCAGCTCCCCACACAGACCCAGTAAGAGGTGACCTTTACAAGCCCCACACACTCTTATCACCACAACAAGATGCAATATCGACAATGCAAAACCTTCTCTAAGTCTAGGCCCAGTAAACTGACAAATGTGTTCTACGACAATCCCCTATATAGCTGATTATTAAGAGTTTGGCTTCATTTCCAGCACTTCCATTTCAGTCTATCACTGGTTGCTCATCAAAGAAAAATTCTGGAGTAAAACTGCATTTCCTGCTGTGAGCAAGTTGCTTTCATTAACAGTAAGTTCACTTTTTATGTTTGTAGCAGATTTTCAGTTTCTGACAGATAACTTTAGTCTGAAAACATTATAAGAAATAGGAAAGATCCACTGAAAGTTAGAAATTCCTTAAATAATTGTTTTTAAAGAACTACCCTCTAAAAACCAATCAAAATTTGCAATTTTTGTTTTCAAGGTTCATCTTCTTTGCAACTATTTTGTAATGTGATCTGCACACGGGAGAAGCAAACATCTCATCTAAGCAATGAAGAAGGCTGGCATTTTCTGAGTAACCATTCCTTTGTTTACTGAGAATAATTTGCTGTCACCATTCTCTACAAAACAGTCTTCCCAACCGAAGCCTGGCGCCATGAAAGCAGTTTGTTTTCTCTCAATATTTTATGCTCATTACTAAAACTTGCGGGTGGAAAAAAAATCTATATTCTTCTAGAAATACAAGAAAACAAAGTAACAATATCTATATTCTTCTAGAAATACAAGAAAACAAAGTGCATTATGCCTTTTTGGAACTATGAAATTTAAGATGGATACACACACACACACACGTATATATGTAGGTACACACACACACACACACACACACAGCTTTCTGCCCTCCTATTTGCCTGAAAGCAGAACATAAATTTACAAACCTTTCCCTTCTCCCTTCTCTACCAGGAAGGACAAAAGTTCCTCCCTGGAGATGACTTTGGACGCTTATGACCCTGGAGACAACACCAGAGGAATCCACATTACAAACTCTACCAACTAACCTACTTTTTTCATCTGCTTTTCTTGCAAATCCAGTAACATATCCAGCTTGTTAAGGACAAGTTGACAAAAATGGCTGAATGATGTCAGGCTGGCTGAGCTTCTAGACCTTGACTGCTCCCAATTGTCGCAAGCACCGCTCAATAGTTTTTCAACATTCTAGGGTGCCTTCTGAGCTCCGCCCAAAGCTCAAATCATTTGAATTCTTAAAGATGCCTTATAGACTACCTTCAACATTACAATGTCGTAAGGTTCTTTCCAGATAATTCAGCACTTCTACTAAATAAATCCACAAGGCTCTTTCCTGGACCCCCTTACTTTCTATGTACTATCATCCTAATTAACATCATGTGTTCATGGGCTTTAATATCCCCCGTAAACCTATAATAGCCAGGTTAGCTCTAACTGGGACATCTTTTTGGGTTCTAGTCATGTGTATTGAACTCACCAATTTGTTGCCACCATCTCAAAATCAGCATGTTCAAAACTTGGCCTTCGGCTTTCTTCCAAAGCCTATTTCTCCCCACGTGTTCAGGATTTCTATAAATATTACCATCCACCCAGCTGCTTAAGTCAGAAATATAGGACCCATTCTTGATTCATCTGCCTCTCTTAACACCCACACGCATATTAATTGCAAATTCAATTGCACCCACCACAAAAATACATTAGAAGATCAGTCCATTTCTTCCCATCTCCACTGTCACCAACCTGGTCCAGGCCATCATTTCTCACCAGGTTTTCCCCCCACAATAACCTCTCACTTCTTTTCTTTTGCCTTTTCCAACTCTTCCCCTCACAATGCATCACAAGTTCCTATTTAAAACTCTTCAATGGTTCCCATCATGCATAGAATAAAGCCCAGACATTGACCCATAAGGGGCTACAAAATCTGGCCCCATGTTTCTCCCTAAATTCATCCCATAGCACTCTTTGCCTCATTCTCTGGCTCCAACCTATTAATCTTCTCTTAGTTCCTCAAACATGCCAAGTCCTTCACTGTTGAAGAGAGTTTGCACATGTTGCTCCCTCTACCTGGAATGCACTTCCTATACTAGATCATTCTCCACCCTTAGATTATAACAGCCTCAATGTAACCTCTTCAGAGAAGATTTCCCTGGCCTCCCTCTAATATTATAACCCTTGTGCCAGTTATTTTATGCCATTGCACTTTTCATATTTCACAATTAGGTTTCATCTACTTGTTTATTGGCTGTGTCTCCCACTAGGCTGCGATCTGCACAAGGACATCAGTAAGCCCAGCACCTAGGACGATGCCTAACACATTATAGGCAATCAATAAACATTTAAGGAATTAATCAGCTTTATAAGAATTTGCAAAATGACACCCATACTGGGAAAATAAATAATCTTTTCAGCCCCAGCAACTCTTTTAATTTAAGGGTTTTTGAGGTTTTTTTAATGGTCTGCATATACCACACACTACCACTGGGACTTTTACATATTACCTAACTTGTTTTTCTCAATAAATTTTCAAGATAAGGATTATTCTCCAAACTGTACATATCAAGAAACTCACAAGCCACGAGATAAGGTAGGTTACTCATAGTGATACAGAGTGTCAGGGATAGAACTCAAATCCAACTCCAATCTTCTGAAACTCTCTTGATTATACCCAGGGCTGGCTTCGGGGACACGAGATTGGTTTAATTGCACAGAGCCCCATGCTGTAATGTTCTGCTGTTGCCATTTAAAATTATTAACTTCTGAATATGGGGACTTGCATATTTATTTTACACTGGACCCCATAAATCATATAGATGCTTCACAGGTTTTTTTGTGAAAAGCTTCCTTGACTTTATTCCTATTAGCTTGGCATCTCAGAAGAATTTAGGATGCAAGAACACTGATTTACACTGTACTAACGGTTGTAAAGTACTCACTAAGGCATTAAGACAAAAAAAAAAAAATTCAGACCTAATCCCAGAGGTAATTCTCTATTTTTTTCCTCTGTCTTGAGAAACGCCTGCTTATCTCCCTTTTTTATGTCTGCCATTTTATGATTTCATCCTTGAATAAAAGATTACTTCCCCAACTTTACTCTTTCTAATCTCATGAAACTAGATTTTAGACATTGGTAGTCAGCTAAGAAATGGCTTTGTATAATGTTGTATTGCCCCTGGTTAGTGCATTATTCACAAATTTGCTAAAACCACAAACAACCGAATTGATTAATTATACCTTAGAACAATAATGTCTTACTCACAGTATTTTTTTTCTTCAGTGGTCAGTGATTCCATCTTGTACCATGGAGTCCAGGTTGTTGTTGATAGACTCAAAGTGGTGATACGCATCTCTCCTAAACCCTCCTCAGTCTTTTTTTTTTTTTTTTTTTTTGAGACCGAGTCTCGCTCTGTCGCCCAGGCTGGAGTGCGGTGGCGCGAACTCGGCTCACTGCAAGCTCCGCCTCCCGGGTTCACGCCATTCTCCTGCCTCAGCCTCTCTGAGTAGCTGGGACTACAGGCGCCCGCCACCACGCCTGGCTAATTTTTTGTATTTTTAGTAGAGACGGGGTTTCACCGTGTTAGCCAGGATGGTCTGGATCTCCTGACCTCGTGATGCACCCGCCTCAGCCTCCCAAAGTGCTGGGATTACAAGCGTGAGCCACCGCGCCCGGCCTCCTCAGTCTTACTCTAAAGTTTCTGTAACTGAGGGGGTCTCAAACTGTCATGCCCAGACCATCAGAAGCAGAAGCAACACCTGGAAACTTGTTAAAAATGCAAATTCTCACACCACACTTCAGCTGTATTTATTTAGAAAATCCAGAGGATGGGACCCAGTAAGCTGTGGTTTAACAAGCCCTCCAGGTGATTCTGATATATGCTAACATCGAGAACCACCATCATAGATAATGGTCATTAAAATAGTGTTATCCTCACTAGCAAAGACATGGAATCAACCTAGGTGCCCATCAACAGTGGACTGCATAAATAAAATGTGGTACATAAATACCATGGAATACTATGCAGGCATAAACAAGAACAAAATCATGTCATTTGCAGCAACTTGGATGCAGGTGGAGGCCATTATCTTATGCAAACTAACACAAAAACAGAAAACCAAATACTGTATGTTCTCACCAAGTGCGAGCTAAACATTGGGTACAAATGGACATAAAGATGGAAATAGTAGATGCTGGGGACTAGTAGAGGGAGGAGGAAGCAGGGGGCCAGGGTTGAAAAACTACCTCTTGAGTACTATGCTCACTTCACTGTCTGGATGATGGATTCAACTGTACTCTCAACCTCAGCATCACACAAAATACCTTTGTAACAAACCTGCACATGTACCCCCTGGATCTGAAATAAAAGTTGAAAAAAATAAAATACAAAATAAAATGTGTTATCATAATTTGGGTTATCAACTAAATCACCTGAGGACATTTTCAAGCTATAGTTTTCCTAACCCTGCTACAGAGGTAGAAAGTTCACAGGCATGGTATAGTCCATCCAGTAGCCTGTTTTTTTTGTTGTTGTTGTTTCTTTGGTTTTTTGGTTTTTCTGAGATGGAGTTCCGTTCTTGTTGCTCAGGCTGGAGTGCAATGGTGCAATCTCAGTTCATTGCAACCTCTGCCTCCCAGGTTCAAACAATTCTCCTGCCTCAGCCTCCCAAGTGGCTGGGATTACAGGCGCCCGCCACCATGCCTGGCTATTTATTTTTTTTTTTTTAGTTGAGATGGGGTTTCACTATGTTGGCCAGGCTGGTCTCAAACTCCTGACCTCAGATGATCCGCCTGCCTCAGCCTCCCAAAGTTCTGGGATTACAGGCGTGAGCCACCGCGCCAGCCAGCCTGTTTTTTTTAAACAGCTTTCCAGGTGATTCAGATGGCCATCAAGTTTGGGAACCCTTCTCCAATGGAGTGGCTGTTTAAAATCAGTTACATATTTGGATGAAGAATTTTACATTTCATCATTGAGTTTCTTCAGAATTTCTGGACATGTGTTTTTTGTTGTTGTTCTTAGGAACTGTGAGTGGGTATGTGTGAGTGTTTATATCGTTGATGAATCTCTACCAAGCTTGACAAATGAAATCTAAAACTACTTATTCTGATGCTTCTGGCGTGTTTCAGCAGCCAATCTGCAAGTGATACTAATCTAAAAGACTTGCCTAATGAAAAACATATAACACACAGACAAATTTTTAAAATATCAAGAGCAACAACAGAAACAGATTTATACTTTCTCATGGCTCCTTTTAATCCCTGAGTAGGTACTGAATGAATACCTTATAATCATCAAGTTGACCCAGATTTCAAGAATTTGCTTCTTAATTTGAAAGTAAGAAATTTATGATTGCACCGCACTCCAACCTGGGCAACAAAGTGGGACCCTGTTTCAAAGGAAAAAAAAAAAGGAAACAGCCTTTTTATCTAGATATAAAGAGCATTTTATTGAGGGCCTAATCTTTGCACAATACTGTATCTCATTGGTTAATCTCATTTTTGTCCTGATCATCAGCCAGAGGGAAACTGGAATGAGAAAATACTTTGACTATCAAAGTGGATCTTCACTATTCTTAACTCATTTCTCCCAACTACCTTTCATATTCTTCAGAGGGATAAGAGTAAATGTTTTTTCTGGTAGCTCATCTGTCAGTCTTTGCTCCATATTTCAGAAAAGTAATGGGTTAAAAAATAATAATAAAAGAATAAAAGAAGAATTGCCCTACATTTTTTTCTATTTCCTCCACTTTTTAAGACTACAGAATGTAGAGCCAGACAGGCTGATTTCAAACCTAAACTTCATAACATTGGGCAAGTTATTTAATATCTCTGTGCCTTAGTTCCCTTATCTGTAAAATGAGTACAATGAGGTTGTCATGAGAAATAAATGATTCAATATATGTAGATCTCACAGAACAGTTTCTGGAACATGGAGTCCAACATGGGTAACTATCACTAACATTCTCATGTCACTGCAGTTGAATCTGCCCTGTGTTGTTGGAATCTGCAAATACACAGCTTCCAATATCCTAAAGGCCAAACTACATCATCCTGCCTTCAATAAAACATCTTACGGTTCTGTTTGTGATTTCCTACATTACTCACGTGTATATTGCAAAGCCTAGGGTTGTTTTGAATCCCCTAATCTTTCCCTAATTGATACACAGTCCACCAATTCATAGATTGAGGGGAGCATTTGTGCACATAGGTTTGGAGTCAGACCTGGGTTCAAATCTCTCTCTCCTACCCCTCTTTTCCAGGCTGACTGCTCCAGCCTCTTTAGCTGCCTTCTTGTTCCTCAAACACATCAGGCATGGCCCTGTCTCGGGACACTTGTACTTGCAGTTCACTCTGCATGGAATGTTCTTTCCCTCATTTAGTATCTCCATGGCTTGCTCCCTCACTTCCTTCTGACATCTACCTAACAGCAACAATCAGATAGGCTTTCTCTTTAGCTCAAATGGTGCCCCCTCTCATTCCCTATCTCCCTGTCTTGCTTTATTTTTCCTCACAGCACTTATAATCATTAGATATTTTATTACATATTTATTTGCTTACCAGTGTATCTTCTGCTGGCCTTCATTAGAATATAAGCTCCAGGAGGGCTGGAACTTGATAAAATGAAAATGTTACCTACATAATCAGATTGTTGTGCAAATTGAATGAGATAACACATGTGAAATATGAAACTTTAATAAACAAAAAAAGCTTAACAAAATGCTAAGCATACATCAAATATTCATTTTCCCCCCTCTTCTCATAACAAATGAAGAGGGTCAGCACATTTTGCTTCTCTTATATCCCTACAAGATGGGAAAGAATGGATGGAAATTCTTCAATTCTATGGTCACTACTTAGATTAGCAGCAAAAGGCAACATGTCCTAATTAGATTTTAAATATACTTGGCTTTAAAGCTGTAGTCTTATACCTTTTATAAGCATACAGAGTGAGATTAAATAAGAATGCTGGTGGCCAGGTACAGTGGCTCACACCTGTAATCCCAGCACTTTCAGAGGCCGAGGTGGGTGGATCACGAGGTCAAGAATTTGAGACCAGCCTGGCCAATATGGTGAAACGCCGTCTCTACTAAAAATACAAAAATTAGCTGGGCATGGTGGCGTGCACCTGTAGTCTCAGCTGCTGGGAGGCTGGGGCAGGAGAATCGCTTGAACTCAAGAGGCGGAGGTTGCAGTGAGCCGAGATCATGCCACTGCACTCCAACCTGGGCGAGAGAGCAAGACTTCATTTAAAAAAAAAGAATGCTTGTGAAAGGGGTATTTTTGATTAGATGATTTTCCAGTTAATCATCAACTCTTCTTTCACCCATTGATTCTGAACATTTCTCTTTCTGATCTGAATGCAGTTTCTTGCCATAATAAGTAGGAAGCATAAAACAGAAATCTATCCTCTTATGACTGAGTACAGTATCTTGATTGAGGGTCATTGTGATGGACATCAATACTTGTTTGATACAATCAAAAATATTGAAGATACAGCATATTGGCTTGACTCTATTCTAACCCTGAGATAAGCCAAGGTAATAACTTCCTCAAATTAAACTCCTAATGAAGATACTTATTTGTCTCTTGTCATATTTTTGATAGTGGATATCTCACACACACACACACACACACACACACACACAGAGAGAGAGCCCACTTAACAAGTGTTCTGTAAGTTTCACTTGATGAATTTAAAGTTTTCTAGATCTGGTTTTGATTGACATCACATAAAGAAATAACCAGGGCTTATCTAAAACTTGAAAGGATAAGTAAATGTTTCAGCACATTAAAAAGATACTGGAAATAAAGTCTTCAGGTCATGTAAATACAATTATATTGCCCTATTTTTTATTTTTTTCATTCAATAATTCTCCTCAAACTAAGCTTGTTTGCAGGCCTGCAGACAATATAGTCTCATTATCAAGTACTGCCTTGACTTAGTGTCAACATCCATAGTGACCTTTAAGCCAACTTCAAGAAGAAATCATCTTTGTGAGGGAAAAGACACACATTAACGCTGCTTACACTCTTTTTATCATCTTACCTCTGATTCACAAATCATAGCATATTGACAAAAAATTAAAGGGTAGTTATATTTGAATTCTTTCTCTACCTTTTCCCAGCTGACCTTGGTTAAAATAGACTTCGCTTCTCTGAAATTTTATTTCTTCTTCCATAACTTGTGCATCAAAATAAAACCCACAGTGGAATGATGATGAAAGATTACATAAGAGATCATTAAAAGAGCCTGGTATTAATACATGCCAAAATTATGCTCATTTTTCTCTTACTTCATCTTTTCTCTGTCCAGGATATGAAACACCAAAGTCTACAGGATTTTCATTATGCTCTTTCATTTACTTCACACACAATTACTGAGTTTCTACAACATGCCAGCCACTCAGCAAGATTTGGGAATACACTGATGAATAAAATACAGTCGTTGCCCTGAAGGAGATCCTAAACCAAAGGACCCGATTATACTCTATGTACATATAAGGTTTTTACCCAGGAAGAAGCAATAATATCCAGCCTTCTAGAGGTCTTACAATGTGTATGATTCATAAACTATGCAGTAATACAATATCCTGTGAATTACCTCACTGCTCACATTAATACAGGACCATGATGTTATCATACCAGCCTAACAGTCTGTCTCCACCAGTGGACCCAAAGGCACCAGTTATACAAGATACAGTATGATTGAAAAAATAATGTTTTCTGTCCCCCAACTCTATTCAATGGGTAATGAGACAAAAGTAGGACATTTTTTTTTGCTTCTCTCTGGTTCCTTCTGCATTCATTTTTCATGGCCTATTCATTTGGGATGTTTGGTCTTAATAACATGAATTAAGCTCTTGTTTTAGTTACTGTTACCAGTGCATTCTATAGTTACATTCAATAACTTGATGAACCTTCAAAGCAATGAGCTCTTTTTGTAGCTGTAAGCCAGATCATTCTCATTTTGTCCTAGGCCTTGGTAATTTGAATCATTATTGTTTATCTTTTAAGGAAAATTAATTTCATTTAGTGTGGGAGTATCTAATGCTTTTAAATGCATAAAAACCCATTTCTCTGTCACAAAATGGCTGTCAATAATTTAGAACAGGGAAAACAATTTTAAAGTTTATCTTTTTGTTCAAAATGTGTGTTTACAGGGATGACTTTGTGATGTGAAGCCAAAAAATGGGAATAGATCCCATTCTGAAACTGGTACCCACTCTGGGCAATGTGTTGGTGACAGCAAATGTCAGGTCCAATTATACTACTTCCTCTCAATAAATCCTGAAGGGCTTCTTTTATGAGAGAATTTATACAGACAACAACAATAAAAGACATATAAGGAATACTCACCAATTACCTTAAACTTAATTATACACACAAGTTGGAATAGTAATACTAATAATATATAGTATAACTACTTTAGTTAGGAAAGATAAAGAGAAAAGTGTCTAAAAGTGAAGGTCCAAGTCTTTTTGCCTTTGTCTTGGTTTCTATGCTGTGCTATGAATATAATCTTCAGCTTTCTTTTTTGTTTCATGCTTCACTTGTATTTCTTTGCAGCCATGAATGACCAATTGCAGAATTTCTAAGCCTTCATCTCTGATATGGTTTTGCTATGTCCCCACCCAAATCCCATCTTGAATTGTAGTTCCCATAATCCCCACATCATGGGAGGGACCCAGTGGGAGGTAACTGAATCATGTGGGCAGTTACCCCCGTGCTGTTCTTGTGATAGTGAGTGAGTTCTCACAAGATCTGATGGTCTTATAATGGGCTTTCCCCCTTTGTTTGGCATGTCTCCTTCCTGCCACCATGTGAAGAAGGACATGTTTGCTTCCTCTTCTGCCATGATTGTAAGTTTCCAGAGGCCTCCCCAGTCATGCTGAACTGTGAGTCAATTAAACCTCTTTCCTTTATAAATTACCCAGTCTCAGGTATGTCTTTATTTGCAGCATGAAAACAAACTAATACAATATCCAACCATCAGAGTCTCCATCAGCTGTATATCTACAAACATGGTTGTTCATTTTTCCCTAATTCTGAACAAGTGCTGCAATTTTAAGCTCAAAACTTTCCCACAGATACAAATGAGTGTTGTAGACACATAACCCAAGATTACCTGCTACACATGCTATAGGCAAATTGGCTTTATATCTCTCTGACTTTTGACAGGACAATAGCAGCTCTAGGTTGGTTGCTTCACATTCCCTAGCTCTTTGTGTTTCTAACACATAGAAGCTCTATGCAGTTTGGAAATTTCCTGAATTATCATAGAATGTCATCCTGAGGCTGGGCACGGTGACTCACATCTGTAATACCAGCACTTTGGAAGGCCAAGGTGGGCAGATCACATGAGGTCAGGAGTTCAAGGCCAGCCTGGCCAACATGAAGAAATCCCGTCTCTACTAAAAATACATAAAAAATTAGCCAGGCGTGGTGGCGCACACCTGTAGTCCCAGCTACTTGGGAGGCTCAGGCAGGAGAATCACTTGAACCCAGGAGGTGGAGGCTGCAGTGAGCCAAGATCATTCCATTGCACTCCAGCCTGGGTGACAGAGCAAGACTCTGTTTCAAAAAATATAAATAAATAAATTAATAAAGTCATCCTGTTGTGTGCTAAATGTTTGCGTCACCCCCAAAATTCATATGTTTAAACTTAGTTCCCCAGGTGATGATATTAGGAGGTGGGGCCTTTGGGAGATGACTAGGTCATGAAAATGGAGCCCTCAAGAATGGGATTGGTGCCCTTATAAAAAAGTTCCACTACATAAGAACACAGCAAAAGACAGCCACCTAGGAAGCAGGCCTTCACCCTCACCAATCACCATATCTGCCAGCACCTTGATCTTGGACTTTGTAGCCTTCAATAGGATAAGAAATAATCTTCTGATGTTTATAAACCACCCAGGCTATGGTATTTTACTAGAGCAGCCTAAATGGACTAAAACACATCCTCTGTGACAGATATTCTAGGGAAAACAATCTATTTATTGTTTCCATGAAGTTTTATAGTTTAATTGTTCAAGGCCCAATATGGTATGACTTCAGCTGTACTTGCAGTAATTTGGTTTTTCAGCTCAGAATTTTCTAGACTTCTTCACAAAGCCATACTTCCCTAAAATAGGCCCATTTTTGAAAAGAAAGGGAGACTCAACTTCTCACCTTATTTGACGTTAACATTTTGAAGCCTGAGTGCTAAATTTTTCACCTTTCTTTCTTGCCTATTAACAGTGATGTATAATAATTATCTATTACTATAATCTTTATTTATGGAGCAAAGGAGACACTTTTATCAAAAATCAGATGTCCTCAAATAACAGGAAAAAAATGGTAACAGCTCCATTTTAAAATTAATTATAATGCAAAATTTCAACTTAAGTGTTGTTCTCATTCATTGAGAAGAAAAAAATAATAAAATATTTACAAACTATTAATAATTGCATTTTGCAATATCCATGGAGAAAATATTAAATAAGAATATTCAAAAAATTATTTTACCTTTACAGCTTTGATTCAATTAATCAATAACTGAAATTTACACTATCTGTTCATGAGTACAATCCATTGGTTTTCTCACTCATTTGACCCATCTTATTAAACTCTTTAGCAGACTAATAATATAATTAAGACAAGTTTAGTGTACTTATAATGTGAATAATATAGTCATAATATATAAAATATGTATAATTACTATCTAATAGACTTACAATATGTTATATGCCAAATCCTAGTTTCATTTCTCCCATCTGTAGCAAGTAAGTCTCTCAGAAGTCTTTTTCCCATTTCTTTCTTCTACAACATTTGAGTCTTTATCTTGTAGGGAGTGGGTGCTCTTTAACACAAAACATTCACATACCCAAATTTACTGAATATCCACTAGTAAGAAAGGCAATTTCCTCTTCTATCACCAGCACTATAAATTCAACACTCAGAAAACAAAAGTGTACAAGGAACCTCATCTATTCTGTTCCTTTGTCTACCAGCAGAACCTCATTGCAAACACATGAGTATTTATCATGTATTTAAAGACACCTTAGAGAGAATCATTCAACACCATCTCCATAACATTTTCTAGTGAAGCGTTAACAAATCAAAAAGTAATATCTCAATGCCTATGGAAGGCAGAATAATAACCTCCCAAGGAGGTTCACATCCTAATTTCCAGAACCTGTGAATATCCTACTTTACATATCAATGGGGAATAAGGTAGCTAATCATTTGACCTTAAAATAAAGAGATGGCTTTTCAATTACCCAGGTGGACCCAATGTAATCATAAGTTTCCCTAAATGCAGAAGAGAGAGGCAGAAGAGGAGAATCAGAAAAAGCAATATGATAGCAGAAAGGCCAAAAAGATGTAACTTTACTGCCTTTGAAAATGGAGAAAGGGACTGATATGGTTTGGCTGTGTCCCCACCCAAATCTCAACATGAATTGTATCTCCCAGAATTCCCACATGTTGTGGGAGGGATCCAGCGGGAGGTAATTGAATCATGGGGATCAGTCTTCCCCGTACTAGTCTTGTGATAGTGAATAAGTCTCACAAAATCTGATGGGTTTATCAGGGGTTTCTGCTTTTGCTTCTTCCTCATTATCTCTTGCTGCCACCATGTAAGAAGTGCCTTTCACCTCCTGCCTTGATTCTGAGGCCTCCCCAGCCAAGTGGAACTGTAGGTCCAATTAAACCTCTTTTTTTCTTTTTTTTTTTTTTTTTTTTTTGAGATGGCATCTTGCTCTGTCACCCATGCTGGAGTGTAGTGGCTTGATCTTGGCTCACTGCAGTCTCCGCCTCCTGGGTTGGAGCGATTCCCCTGCCTCAGCCTCCAGAGTAGCTGGGATTACAGGCACGCACCACCATGCCTGGCTAATTTTTTGTATTTTAGTAGAGACGGGGGTTTCACCACGTTTCACTAGATTGAGATGGTCTCAATCTCCTGACCTCGTGATCTGCCCACCTCGGCCTCCCAAAGTGCTGGGATTACAGGCATGAGCCACCACACCTGGCCTAAACCTCTTTTTCTTCACAGGTTTGGGTACGTCTTTATCAGCAGTATGAAAACAGACTAAGACAGGGACCATGAACCAAGGAATGTGGGTGGCTTCTAGAAGCCGGAAAAGGCAAGCAAATAGATTTTCATCTAGATATTACAGAAACACAACCCTGCTGACATCTTGATGTGTATGTAGTCCAGTGAAACCCATGTCATACTTCCATACTACAGAACTGAGATAATAAATACATGTTACTTTCAGCCACTAAGTTTGTAGTAATTTCTTATGGCAGCATTGGAAACTTAACACGATGCCCAACACTTTTTTAAATTCTGAAAGCAGAATCTTTAATACAGAAATAGTTTGACAATATATTTTTACAAGTTCTATTTCTTAATAATACTTTAATTGGCCTCCACAATTAATGGGCCAAATATTTTCTGCTAGTTAACTCAATACAATGCCCCAATTAAAATCTAAGGCCTGACAGTACACTAACAAATTAATGCCACCACACAACTCCTATTATTATTAGCTCAACTTTTTAAAAACTGTCTCAAACATTTATCTTGACTATTATAAGAATTATAACTCAGAATAAGAAAATAGTTGATGAAGGAAGTTTCTGTTTATAAAATTATTTCAGCTAATAAATGAAAAAGGAAAGACAGAATCATAATATCATATTTTGCAATGCCCAAATAAAATAATGGATCTTGGCAAACTCCAAATAAAGGCCAGATCCATTCCATTATTAGTTTTTCTTAGCCTGTAAGCTAAGAATAATTTTTGCATTTTTAAATGGTTAAAATATCAAAAGAATAATATTTCATAAGGTAAAAATTATATGAAATTCCCATTTTAGTGTTTATAAATGATGTTTTGTTGGAACACAGCCATGACCATTTATTTACATAATGCTTATGGCTGCTATTGAAAGAACTGTAACAGCAAGAATTGAATGATTATAAGAGACCTTATAGTCTGCAAAACCTAAAACATCAGCCGGGCGCAGAGGCTCATGCCTGTCCTAGCAGTTTGGGAGGCTGTGGTGGGTGGATCACTTGAGGTCAGGAGTTCCAGACCAGCCTGGCCAACATGGTGAAACCCTGTCTCTACTAAAAATACAAAAATTAGCCAGGAGTGATGGCAGGCGCCTGTAATCCCAGCTACTAGGGAGGCTGAGGCCAGAGAATCGCTTGAACCCAGGGGGCGGGGGTTGCAGTGAGCAGAGATGGCACCACTTCACTCCAGCCCAGGCTAAAGAGCGAAACTCCGGAATAAAAAAAAAGAAAAAAAAAATCCTAAAACATTTACTATTTGGCTCTTTGAAGAAAAATTTGCCAGCCCCTTCTCTAAGCAATCATCCCCAGTGGTGGCTAATACCCGAAAATGAGAGACAGCCAGAATACCTATGAAGTATTGTTGCCAAAAACTCAAATTAAAAGTGATCTAGTCACCTGGTCAAATCACCAGTTCATAGGAAACACAATGGACAGAGAAACATCTGAGATGACACCATTGGGATGTATTCAGCAAAATACAGAATGTAGAAAACTATGCAGGATAAATACATTTCTCTGACAAATAATTGTTGAGAGGAAAAGAAGAGAGATCAGGAGAGGGAAAACCATAGACTAAAAAGGAAAACTATAATGTGTCCACTACAGTTGGATTCTAATTCAAACAGAATTATGAGATAATCAAGGAAATACAGTTCTAACTTAATATCTGTGGGTATTAAGAAGTTTTTTCTTAATTTGATTATAGTGTTACAGTTTTGTTTTAATAAAGAGTCCTGGGTGGTTGCAGTGGCTCATGCCTGTAATCCCAGCACTTTGGAAGGCTGAGGTGGAAGGATCACTTGAGTCCAGGAGTTTGAGACCAGCCTGGGAAATGTGGCAAAACCCCTTCTCTACAAAAAAAATATAAAAATTAGCAGGGTGTGGTGGTGCATGCATGTAGTCCCACCTACTTGGAAGGCTGAGGTGGGAGAATCACCTGAGCCCCGGAGGTTGAGGCTACCGTAAGCAATGATTGTACCACTGCACCCCAGCCTGGGTGACAGAGTGAGGCTCTGCCTCAAAAATAAATAAATAAATAAATCTTTCTCTTCCAGAAATTTTTTGGAGGAAGCGATGTAATACCTAAAACTTTCTTACAAATAATCTAGTGGGAGAGAGAAGAAATAGAAAATAGGGATATAGATGAAGCAAGATTGATTTGTCATGATTTGATCATTATTAAAGCTGGGTTATAGGTTTATTGCAACATTGCTTCTACTTTTGTATATGTTTGTAATATCCCATAATAAAAGAAATTTTTAAAAACATTCCTTCCCAAAGTCCTTGAGCTTCATGAAGAGATTAATTTTATAATTATACTCTATTTCAATACATAAAGAATCCAGTAATAAAAATGCCAAAAGCGAAAAGTATCATATTTCATTATAGTATGGATGTTATATTTTAGCCCCAAGAATGTCAATAAACTACCTTTGGTAAAAACATAGAAGAATGGACATTTCAAGGACCAGGATCTGCTGTAGAAAATAATCATCTTGGAAAAGACAAGCTGATTTTATCTTCTAAAGCATTTTCAAAACCAGCCCAATACAATCATCAGTCATTACATCATGGATGTGATCAACAACATTCTAATTTCAGAAAAATTAAAGACCATAAACAACATTTCCTGTCAAACAAAAGCAACTTCTGCTTTTCACGTGTGTTGTAACAAGTCTAGTTAACACCAGTAGTTAGATAACTGTTTCCATTCAGTGAATAGCTCTGACCAGACACTGAATTAACTATACATATCAATACACTTAATGTTCATAAGTCATCCTGGGGGGCAGGTATTTTCATCTTCATTTTATCATGATGGAAGACAATAAGATTCAGTTGCAAAACCAGCGAATGACCTGAATCAGTCTGGAAATCAAGTCTGTCTAATTTGAATGTTAATACAGTCTTAGATCGGAAGGCCAGCACCACCCCCCTGCTGCCCCATGCAAAATTTTGGCTCAGGTCAGAGATTGGGATCCAGACAATCAAGGAAATGGCATGGGGATATTTTAGCTTTTTTTAAGACATTTTATTTATTTCAAAAAAATATGAAGAAAAGATGGCAAATTGTTCATCTCTAATGTGTATTATGATTATGTGGATTATTTTTGTCATGTTCTCTACTATTTTTGTATACTTGAGACTAAGTTTTAAATAAAAATAAATACAATAAATACTTTTCTTAGGCCAGGCGTGGTGGCTCACGCCTGTAATCCTAGCACTTTGGGAGGCCGAGGCAGGCGGATCAGAAGGTCAGGAGATCGAGACCATCTCTGGCCAACACGGTGAAACCCTGTCTCTACTAAAAATATAAAAAAAATTAGCCAGGCATGGTGGCAGGAGCCTGTAATCCCAGCTACTCGGGAGGCTGAGGCCAGAGAACGGCATGAACCCGGGAGGAGAAGCTTACACTGAGCTGAGATCAAGCCACTGCACTCCAGCCTGGGTGACAGAGCGAGACTCCATCTAAATAAACAAATAAATAAATAAATAATACTTTATTAACAAAACACTAAAGTGAATCTTAAACTCACTAGGAAAGGAAGAAGGCTTATCCTAACAGAACTGAGGAGAAAAGAGTCATAGAAATATAATTCACCCAAGGCTACACAGCTAATAATGGACAGAACCAGGATTCCAATCTAGATGTGCTCAGTTCCAAAGCCACCATACTGTACCATACAAATATTTGCCCTTGCTGTCATGGTTGTTATTTCTTTTCCTCATCTAACTTGTCTCCCATTCACTGCACTGGCATCTCTCCTCATGACTCATTTAAAATGACTCTCAGAAAGGTATTATTGCCCTCTTTCCAAATTGCAAAACCCAAGTGACTGTTTTTCTTCCTCATCTTTTGAGAAGCAGGCATAAATGTCTCAGAAGCTTTTTCTCCAAACCTCCCACCACCACACTTAAAGAGGCATTGACTACTTTAAGCTTTGCTCCAATGTACTCTGACTATAAAGCTAGACTTTGTATATCTCTGTGTTGTCACTTTGCATATCTCTTGTGTTAAACTATCAGCTGTATTAGAGAGGCTGTCCAGTACTCACCATGGTGCCTAACACCTCTTAAGTGTTCAACAAAAGGTAGATGAATGTTTCTTTAAATGTTGTTCTCTATAATCCTTTCATTTTTGCTTTACCAGCCCTCTTTTGGCTTTGCAAATGAAAGAAATAAAAAGTAAAAGCAACACATAGAAGACCATCACAGCTGGTCTAACAAAATGAAAGTAATGTTTTCTTACTATTTAGAAGTTATTTTTAATGATTCCATTGTTTTTAAAGATCTAGTAATTAATCACAGGAGAAGCTGTTCTAATATCTTTGGGAATAATGAAAACAAACTTAAAATCATCACAATGCAAAGATATTTTACTCCTCCAAACAAAGTATTTGAATTAGGCATTTTCTAAGATATTCGTGGTCCTCAAATTAAAGCTGAAACTAAATTAAAATTTTTAATTCACTGTGATGAAGAGGAGGAGCTTGTTGGTTGTTATATTAATTACTAGAGAAAGATATTATTTCAGAAATGCTTCAACAAAATGGACCATTATCAGAAAATGGTCTTTTTTTTGTTGTTCACACAAAAAATATCACAATAACCAGAAAATACAACTGTATTCCTGAGCAATACAACACTGTCCCATTTTTATTTTCTTAACAGAATGAGTAAAAGGCAGTAGACAAAAATCAACCTGTCAAGAAATGGTTTATACAGTAATGGGCTAGCACTGCAGGAGATTCGCTCTGCTTTCATCAGGAGAGCCCTTTGTGTAACAAGAACAAACTACTAAAGGTTTAATGACATTGCAATAGCATATTAGACACTGAAAAAGGAAACAAGAATTCTTTTCACCCAGTTGCAGTTGTTTCTATGATAGCCACAAAGGACCTACTAGCCACGTAATCCTTAAATGGGAAATCGGCTCGGAGATCAGTTTTTCTGACTTTAGTTTTGCCTTTGACTCGGCTTTTTTTTTTTTTTTTTTTCTGAGACGGAGTTTTTACTCTGTCTCCAGGCTGGAGGGCAATGGCGTGATCTCGGTTCACTGCAACCTCTGCCTCCAGGGTTCAAGTGATTCTCTTGCCTCAGCCTCCTGAGTAGCTGGGACTACAGTCGCGCATTACCACCCCCAGCCAATTTTTGTATTTTTAGTAGAGATGGGGTTTCACCATGTTGGCTAGCATGGTCGCTATCTCCTGCCCTCGTGATCCACCCGCCTCAGCCTCCCAAAATGCTGGCATTACAGGCATGAGCCACTGTGCCCGGCCTTCCTCATTTATTTTAAGACCTTAAAGAATTCCGCTTTTAGCAGGGAAAACTGGAAATTACCTAGTAGGTTCAAAGAGGGCAAGTCAACATCAGAAACGAATGGTAGGTTTGTTTGTGGATCCCTCCTGCACGCACAGCATCTCAAATAGCTGTGAGAAGAGTGGCTTTGGTAACTAGCTGAAATGGACTTGCTTACTTGGCAGCACTGTGCTTTCTACATACTCACTGCTGTTTCCATACACTCTCTCAGTTGCCCACTTGTCTGCACAAGGTGTGATAATCTGTGGTTGGTACCTGCTGATAAGGGTAATTATAGCATTAGTGGAAGCAAGAGTGCTGTCTAAGGTTGAAAAACAACTCTAATTACACCTCCATCATTTTACTCCCTCAGCACAGTTTCTTTTTTTCCTTTTACAGAGTTTACTCAAAGACTAAATTAAATCTGCATCTATTTGAAAACAAGCTTTTAAATAGCTGTGGGGGTAGAAAGAGAAATCTCCTTTTAAAATTAAAAATATATACATGCTAAGTGCAAGGGAAAGGGGGGGATATGGAGGGGAAAAAAAGAATATAAATCCATTTATTACCACTAAACTATACACTGAAAAATGGCAAATATGGTAAATTGTACATGTATATTTTACCTAAATAAAAATAAATAAGTAAATAAAGATAAATGTGTGGTTAAATTTAAATTAAGTTTAAAAAGGAGAGCATATAATTTGGGAGAGGATAAATATACTTAATTGAAATCTAAATTATTTTTCTCTTTTTCCCAAAATAATGCTGGATTTTTTTCTTTATATTCTGATTAAAAAATTTGAGATGAAATAAAAATACATACATGCTGTGGTGAGCAGCTGACATTTGTAATGCGAGACAGCACTTGCTGAATCACCTTTCAATAGATTTCCATGCATTTCTGTACAGACAGAATCAAAACAAATAGCAGGAATAACAAGAACAATAATTCACAAAGAAATATGAAATCCAAATCTTATAGAATGGAGACAAAGAAGTTTTAAATTACTTTTATACCTATTGACCAATTCAACACAGACAGTATTTAAAACATTAATATCCAGAAACTTAATTTGATATCTGAATTTCAAATGTATAACTTTCATAATAATAAAACTATGAAATTAATATAAAATGTCTTTACATTTACTAAAAAACAGTTTAGATTTGAAAAATCACCTATGACCTAATCTCAGACAGGAACAATTTCCAAGGAATGAATATAATTAAATATCACTTTACCGTATCGGAATTTTATGATTTGGGGTGTAATTTTAGTATTGTAGATTAATGGATTATAGCAAAGCAACATGAATTCATAAAGCTTCCATTGTAAACCATGAAGCCTTAAAATATGGGAGAGAAGATGTTTCCTGAATTACAAAAATGGAAAAAAAAAAAAGTCTTTTCAAATCAACAAGGATTGATTTGTTAGACACACCCACTATTGTGGTCCAGAACTTGAGAATATGCATTTTAAATGCCACTATTAGGACACAGAACAGCTGCCCCTTCCTTCAGCTATTGCACAGGGCAGCGCTGCTTCTGCCTGTCACCAGAACAGAAGCAGATCCAAGTAGGCAGTGGCAGGGATAGCACACATTTTCTACCATAGGCCTGCCATACTCCATAAGAGCATCAAGAGTTAATTTACTCCAAAGAGACTACCAGAAACGCAACTTTTGGGTTTCTAATATTGGCGTCAAAATCATGGAGTTACCCAACCTCTAAGAAAACCCCTACATATTTAGTGATAAGTAGGTAGGAAATCTAACTGCCAAAGTCAAGTCAAGCCGACCTCCCCTACACTTTACACACCAAAACAGCATGTCTCAGATCATGAATAAAGTATTTCTGGATACCAGGAGTATAGCAGAACTCTCCTTACTGAAGAAAGTATCTTCTATTAATTATGATGTATGCAATGCTTTGTTGCTAGTGAAAATGAAAACTAGGTCAGGCGCGGTGGCTCATACCTGTAATCCCAGCACTTTGGGAGGCCAAGGCGGGGAGATCACGAGGTCAGGAGATCGAGACCATCCTGGCCAACATGGTGAAACCCCATCTCTACTAAAAATACAAAAATTAGCTGGGTGCGGTGGTGTGTGCCTGTCATCCCAGCTACTGAGGAGGCTGAGGCAGGAGAATCACTTGAACCAGGGAGGCGGAGGTTGCAGTGAGCCGAGATTGTGCCACTGCACTCCAGCCCAGCGACAGAGCAAGAATCCATCTCAAAAAAAAAAAGAAAAGAAAAAAAAAAACTAATACAATCATTCCCCTTGAGGACAGAGTCATGGCCTATATCATTCCCTGGGAATAACTTTAACTGGAAGTGATTTCAAGAATCCAACTAAAGCAGAGAAGACAGTAACAAATGTCACATTAAAAAAACAATTATTTTATATTCTCAAAAGAAAAAAGATTTATGAAAGCCCCCATGTTTTACTATTAATCAAATTTTTCCACATTTTTCTATTTTGTCTTCAAAAGAAAGAGTGAACCCCTCATATTTTCTTTGTCAGGATGGATACCACAATATTTTGGGGACAACACATAATGAATAAGGTTCACAGCTACATTATAGAATATCTTATTTATTCATAAGAATAAATAAAGAACAGCATTAATCATATTAACTGCTTTAATCTTTATAGGTTAGGCTATTTTTTTACAGCTCACTTTAAGGGAGAGAAAAAATCTTACCTTAAAGATTAAAAACTTTTATAAGCATGTCTGCTATAAGCATTATGATTTCCTTCCTCCTGTTTGCATAACAAGTTGGGTATCTCACTTACAAATGAAGTCAAAACTCATTGTTAACAACTATAGAATCAAACCTTGGTTCAAAACCACCATCTTAGCTCTAAGATTTACAAAACCTCACTATCTTTGTTTAAAACACTGATAATTAAAAATTATAGCTAGAAGCACTTATTATTAGGTTTTTAGAAGAAAATCAATATCAAACTTGCCATGCAATGTGAGAATAAGCACAGGCTTTTGCCTTAACTGGTTTTTAACTGAATTACTAATGTTTCAATTAACAAGTACTACAGAGAAGTACAGTACCATCATCATCCTTAGTAAACAGGAGGACGTAGTTACTTTTCCAGATGTCTCTGGTTGTCATGGTACCCTCTTAGGCTCTTTCCCACATTTTTATTCTAGGTAACAAACCTGCAATCATTTATTCTAACTTATAACATAGTTATATGAAGATTTTATGTGTTCCTGATACAGACTGTGGACACACCTGTTGAACAGAATCAAAAATGCAGCTTAAGAAGTTCCTTAGATTAACACTTAGACTTCCTATTAAAAAGAGGATTCAATTTTTAGTTCACATACTTGATAAAAGCAGATGTCATGAATTTTATATTTTCCACATAATTTATTTCAGAAAAACCTATCTTCAGATTAATATTCTTTTGTAAAAAATATTTTCGAGTCCACATTTCTAAACAATATTTCTATACCTGAAGTAAAATCACTTGCCTTTTTAGGGGTGCTATACCCATATTTAGATGAAAAAACCTGCTCACAAAAAACATTAAGTATTTGAGAAAAATACCTGAAATTTCATAACATTTTTGTAAACAAGCAACCAAAATAAACACACCGAAAATTTTAAATGTTTATATTACATTCTGTTGAAGTAATGTTTAAACATCTTACTTTTCAGGGTTTAATTTTTATCCGTCAATGACGACTTCCCGAAAACAGAGCAGGGTAACATTAATCACGCTGTGGGATCAATGCTTATGTACCATTCTTTCTTTTAATTAAATCAAAGTCTCTTCAATATGCAACATCTGCTGTCAAGCCCTTTGGGTGTAAAACAAATACACACACACACACACACAAACACACACACACACACACACACACACACACACACACACGCTGGTATTCTTAATGATGTTTGGGAAGTTGAAAGTGGTGTATCCTCCTTCCCCAGAAGCAACAGGAGGGCTTTGCGCTCTCTTCTAGAACAGAGTTCTCTCCCTCTGGGATAAAGGAAAACATAATATTCGCATACCAAAAATGCAAATGCAGCTAAAGTTTTTTATCAACTGCACTTCTCTACACACATATGATGCCTATATTAATTTCACTGGAGTGCTTTTATTGCACTAATTAGACAGTGAAGAGGAGCTGACACATGGGAAAACTTGTCTGAACGCTGTATATGTTAAGCAGTAGGATTACAAGCACCTGGGATATTATTGCTATTCTCTGTATGCAAATGACATCCTGCAAACAATTAAACGCTCCCGTTAAAATAGTGGGGGTGTGGGATGGAAAGAGCAAGTGCTAAGAGAGTAAAAATATGGCATGCCCTTTCTATTCCGCCCTCATTCAGCGAAGGCCGAGTACCCTCGACATGCTGCACAGACAGACCCTTGGGAACGTACACAGGAGTCACAATACACTCGACAACGTCTCACACGCTATGTTAACTGCAAAACTCTTACGATCTAACAGCGAGCCCCCTCGCCTCTCGAACATGTTTTCAATTTTTGCAGAGCCGCCAGAGACGTCAGGAGACCCTCCCCTGCTGAAGGGAGGGAAGACGTTCCTTCTCGCCCTTCCTCACAGCCCCCAGCACTCTCTTTCATTAGAAGCGGCGCCACAAGTTCCCTGGCTGTCACCCTTAAGGAGGCAAGTTCAGCACCATGGAAAGGGCTCGAGTCGCGTGCGAAGGGAGAAAAGAAAGCAAAGACTGGGGTTCTCCCCCCCGGCCACTCACCGGCGTCTGCTGCGACGGGAGTCCCGAGCGCTTGGTGGACCCCTGCTTGGAACTTAACCTTTTCCACGACTCGGCAAACCTGCCCCGGCTGGCGCTCCGGCTGCGTCTGCGGCTCTCCGCGCTGTCCTCGCGGTCGGAGCAGCCCCGCTCCATTTCCGCCGCATCCCTCCACTTCTTCCCCATGAGAAGTTTGCCTCCCTCGGCCGGGAAACAGCCCAGCGCCGAGCGCTCTCTCTGGCTCCTCGCCGCGGGTCTCCCTCCAGCCTGCGCGTGGGTCTGCCTTCAGCCTGCGCGCGGCTCTCGGTTGGCGCTGCCTTTGCCTCCGCGGGCTCCTGCCAGAGCCCCGCTCTCCGTTACCGCCGCCGCCACCAGGCTGCGCTTGCGCCCGCGATTGGCTCAACTGTGGGCTGGGGCTGTGAGGGCCACCTGCGCACAAGCCAGCTTTCTTTTGCGTCCCCAAATTGCTCTCTACCAGGCAGCCGCCGCCTTCTCTGGAGAGTGCAGGACCCACGCCTGAGGCTGTTGATGCGCCGCAGGGTAGCGCTCCCAGCGGTCACCTCACCCTGCCCAGTCCCCTAGACCTAGGGACGCACCTCCCCCCACCCCGAGCTGCGGGTGGAAGCCTAGGTTACCCGCACTGGGTGGGTGGAGACTGCAGTTGACTTAAAAAAAGACAGGAAGGGGCAACTTTGTTCTTCCTGCTCTCTTTCTTCCCTTCTCTTTGCAACAACAACTCGCCCCTAAGTATCCTTGGGGAGAGTGGAGCTTCATCCCCTTGTCAGACGCCGCACTTATTTCTTCTCCAGCTTGCTCAGACTAGCCCACTGGGTCTCAGACTTGGCTGCACACTGGAGTTACCTGGATCTTTTTTCTCTTTCTCTTTTTTAAATGGTGATATTCCTCAGAGTCTAATTTAATTGGCCTGGCTGTGGCCTGGGAATCAGGATATTTAAAAGCTCCCAAGGTGATTCTAGCTGCTCCATCCGCATCAGCAATTAAGGGCCTTCAAGGGCCTGTACTGTGGCGGTAAGGCAGAGGAGGATTCTTGGGAAGGGAAGGCTGTTACCTCTCCTTACCTCAACTCATTTCTCTTTCCGGGGTAGGAATGGGGTATTCAGTTTCCCCTCTCATCCTGGGCGGTTAAGCAGCGAGGATGACATGAGACGGATTCGTGGTGGAGCTCCTGTGTGTTGTGTATTCTGTGACCCCTGCACCTTGTTGTTCTTTCATGTTTTGGGCTCATTAGGACAGCCAGCTGGCCCTCATGAGTTTTCTGTCAGTTATTTTACCAGACTGAGCTGTCCACATGTTCAGGAATGCCCTTGATCAGATGCGAGAGGGCAGTTGGGGGCATCAAAAATTAACAAAACCTGAAAACAATAGCTTTACTCACCATTGAAGGGAGTGATGCCTAAAATCGCTCCCGGTTGAAAAGGGCCGTCTGGTTGCTTATCTGTTGCAATGGCAACAGATGTGTTTTCATTTCTTTCTGAAATCAAGCATTCTCTGTCCTATTTGAATATTGCCAGATCTTCCCAGGAGGCAAAGGTGAAGGAGGATTAAGAGGGAAAGAAATGCTGTGGGAAAATTGGTGTTGTGGCACTAGCTGTAAAAATCATAATCTGAGTTGCAGTGGTCAGTGTGATTAAGCAGAGGTTCTGAAACTGGCTAGTTTACAGGAATGGAATACAGAGCTCTAAAATCCCACAGCTGTGCACCTGTGTGTAGTGTTACATGAATATTAATCCTGCCATTTTAAGTAAAAGAGACTCACAGGGCATACATCCTATCTTTTTAAACAACTCTCTGTGTCTAGAAATCACACACCCATATTAAACAAAATGAGACTCTAAACAATGTTTGCAACACACGACGCCATTTAATGAGAAAACCACAGGCTCCATTTCACATTTTCTCACTCCCTATCTAAGTTCATGGATTTGAAATTATTAGTGACATTTCATGGAAATACCATAATTTAGTCCAGATTCCTCCCCTTCACAAAAACAAATCAAAATGATTATGCTTAGTTTACAAAATTACGCAGGTATGAAAACCAAATACCAACTAGGGGGTGGAATAAAAGTCAGCATATTATTCCTTAAAGTAAATATTTACTTCTTCCTTTGGTTGCTTACAAAGGGGTATATAGGTATGACTATATAAATTCGCTAAGAGATGAAAAGCCTGTGTTTTAACCTGGATGCCTTGAAAGTTCACTCTTTAGGTATAATAATAACATCCTTTAAAAGGAGCTAAGAGAGGCCTTCACAGATATATCAAGGCACATCATCCAAGAACATTCACTGTGCAGAGCCAGGAGACCCTGGTTCACCCACATCCACCCATGAAGGGGAAGATGACCCTGCCATAAAGCGTGTCTGTCATGAAAGACTGTTCCAGCACATCAGTGCATACTCAGAGCAACTGATGAGATTTTTAGATGTACTTAGAAAAATGTAATGATGAGTAGTGACTGCATGTGTCATATTTTTTAGCTGTTTGGTCTAAAAATGAGCTTTCAATTGCCCTTATCTTAAAACACTGTTTTTAAAGGCTTGTTTGAAGATGATCTCTGCATTTCTTTTTTGCACTTGACAGGTACCAAAAATGTCTTGGAACTGTATATGAGGCTAAATTAGATGTGATTGTAGGCAACCAGAAAACTGACCCTTTCCTATTCTGATATTCTTTTGTCTTTCCAAAGTTCCTAATAGCCAGGAACTGGAAGAATAAAGTGAAAGTCTATCATATTTTTTACAAAATTAATGGAGAATGGCAGCACCAAAGCTAAGAACACATTGAAAATCACCAGCATTCAAATTCTGGAATACACATTAGAAGCCATTTCTAGAGCAACTTAGCTTTACTAAAGAAGAGTCACTGCAATTACAAAAGGTGGATATTAATAAATTTCAAAAGATAAATGGGAAGTAGGGCATAAACCTTTTTTTCTTCGTAGTCTCTAGGCATTAAATAATGTGCAAATTAATGTGATAAGATTAAAGCAAAAATTACCATACTGTTAAATAATAGCTATTCTTTGTAAAATGAAAAGCAAATATATAAATTTTATTTATATATCAATCAAAATATAACATTTTGAAATATTCTGAAAAGTAAACTTTAAATAGTATTCTAAAAACAACAGAAAAAAGATCTCAACACACTGTCAAATGTCCACAGTCCTCTGTTAGCCCTAGGTACTCTTTGATCTGAAGTTTACATAGTTCTACTAGTCTGTGAATGAGTCAATAATCAGAAGAAACTCTCTTGAAATGCCATTTGCTCTAGGTATGTAGTAATGTGCTTCACTGCAAAAGAGTTTATGGAAATATATATTCATTTGGTTATCTCTAGGACATGAAAACCCAAAGGTATACCCAGGAACTAACTTAACCCAGCAAAGTATGAGAGGGGAGGGCAAACAGAGAAAAGAATCAAGGCTGCAAAGTAATGTTGATCCAAAAATCTTTCCTTGTGAAATAAGAGAATATAAACCATATTTCATCAACTTTAACACCTTCAATTTTTCAGAGAGGGTAAACTGCTCTGAAATCAGGATGCATTTTATCATAGATGGTATCTCAGATTCAGTGTAATGCAGCATATTGATTCATAGAGTCTCGGAGTGAAATAGACATTAATAGATCTGACTTTAAAAATCCAACAAGCTACCATTAACTCTCTGCCTACACAATCAGCCTTTGGCATTAGATATCCTTTTTCTCATAAGCAGAGCATTTCCTTGTAAAACAGCTTTAAGCATTAGAAAGCCCATTCTTACAAACTAAGCTGAACCCCAAGCCTTCCACCTTTATTTTAAATTCTGGGGGGGGGTCACACTATTTAAACATGTGTTCCTCATGATAATCATCAAGTATTTGAGACAGTCTTTACAGTCCCCTAAAATTTCTCTTATTAAGCTAAACAATGTGTGGCTTTTTCTCTCAAGTCCTTACACGCATTGGGGAACAAAGAGTCAGCACCCTCACATAGTAAGAGAAATTGGAAAATGGTGGGTGTTCAATGAATCTGCGGCAACTACTTTGTGAATTCACTAAAAGCTTAATCACTATGACTAGACTCACAGTGAAGTGGGATTAGTCAATACCTACAAAGCACGAGATAGGATGCAGAATTTGTGTTTAGTCATAATTAAATTCTTTTCTGCAGACCTGAGGGCTGAGACCCACAGAAGCCAAACAAGCATGAGAGTTGAAACAATTATTCCTGTAATCCAAGCAAAAAAATCTCCCAAAGCCCATGACTATTAATCAAGAAAAGGAATAATGGGGTTATCTTGGTTTAAATAAATTGGCCATCTCTGTGGATGAAATTATCTGGGTATAGCTATGGGAAAATTATACTCTCTTTTAGGGAAAAAACCAATCTCATATATTCCCTGCAGCATCTGTTGACAAGTCTTCAATGGTTACACATCCTATCAAGTCCTCCAAGCAGAAGTTGCTGCAGGCCAGAGAACCTGGCTACAAAAGTTCACTCTTTTCTTTTCCTCTTCCTTCATTTTTTCCCGCCTTCCTTCCCTCTCGTTTTTTCTTCCTTTCTTCCTGCCTTCCTTTCTGTCTTTCTCTCCCTTCCTCCCTTTTCCTTCCTTCACCTTTTTTCCTTCCCTCTTTCTCTCAGCAAAGAACAAACCAAATTCTCCCAGCAAAATCCTCCAATTCTCCAGCCTTCCTACTAATATTATGATTTGTAGGAGTTTTTAGTATAAGCGTTCCTTTATTGTTCATTGATGCATTTGCATAAATTCATTTTATATAAAGTTTATTTCCCTTTCTAAATCTATAGGTAAATAGTTTTCTAAAATCTTATTTCAGGGTTAAGAGATAATGATTCAAGTGAATGGTATAAAATTATAAAGGTAAATAACAATAGAATCAAAAATAATATAACCATTAAAATTAGGGAGAAAAGGAGAGAGAGAATAGAAAAGAGAAGAAAGACAGGTATAAATTAGCTAAATGTCCACCTATTACTAAATAATTTCTAAAATAAGTGAATAAATACATACTGACATAAAATCCCCTTAAGAATGACTAAATTTCTGCAGACAGAAAATTTAAGCAAACAGAAAAACACTAAATGTTGTCAAAGCTGCGGAGCAACTAGAACTCCCACACACTGCTGGTGAGAATGTATGCTGGTACAACCACTTTAGAAAACCATTTGGCACTATCTACTAAAGTTGATCGTATGGATACTCTATGACCCAGCAATTCTACTCCAAGGTATATACCCAACAGAAATGAATGCTTATAATTAATGAAAGACTGTAAGATGTGCATAGCAGCACTATTTGTAAAACTCCCAATTTAGAAACTACACAAATGTTCATCAACAGCAAAATGAATAAATTACGGTATATTGAGACAGTGGAATCTGTACACTGATGAGAATGAATGAATTACTATTACACGCAAAACCATGGGTGATGCAACAACAATATTGAGCAAGAGAAGGTATACACAAAAGAACACATATTGTGAAATTCCATTAAGTTTGAAATTAGACAGAAACAATCTATACTACTAGAAGTCAGGACAGTGATTGCCACAGGAGGATGCATTCTAGAGGATGCATTCTATAGCGATCAAAAGACAAATGAGGAGGGTGCCTGGAGGGCTAATAATGTGCTCTTTCTTGATCTGGTGGTAGTAACAAGGGTGTACTCATCTTGGAAAATTTATAGAGCAGCACAATTATAAATAATATACTTTTTCATATGTGTCTTACCTCAATAAAATGTTTACTAGGAAGGAAGAAACAAACAAACAAAAGGAGGGATGGAGAGAGGGAGGGTGAGAGAGAACCTATCTAAACGTGTTTTCTGATGCTAGTATCATTTCACATAATAGTACTTTTTACATTCTTATATAACCATTTATATATTATACAACCATGCATGTCTCATATAACTGTGACATTTTAAATTGTCAAGATAATTTCATGCATTACTTAAGGTAGATATTATTATCTGCATTTTCAGGAAGGGAAACAGACTGAGCATAGTTACCTGACTGATCCAAGTTCTCCCAACTAATAATTGGAAGTTCGAGCCTTGAACCTCAGATTTTTAGCCCTCAATTCCCAGTTCTCTTTTGATTATATTATAGTCATCTCTATATATTTGTATACATTTTAAATTTATATAATTTACATGAAATTACATAATATATAAATATACAATATATGCTTATATATGAATAATATAATATATATGAAGTCTAATGTCTGTGTTAAAAAAAAAGTTGCTTAAACCAAAATGTGGATATTTTAAGCAGCATGTACTGGCATTGTTTCTTCCTAGAATTTAGAAATATTTGGGAAAAATTTGAAAATATTGAAAAACCTCCTCTGAGATTATAGGAAAAAGAGCCCATTTGGAAAACTGCCATAGAAAACTCCATTACTAAAATCCAGATGAGCTGAGACAATGGCTTTTACAGACAGAAGAAAGCCTTTTAACTGACCTCCATTTAACATACATGAAGAATGGATCTCTTTTTCCTAATACTCTGAAAGCTAATAACAAATCTGCTATTCTTTGCCACACAACTTTCTGGTCTTCCCATTTGAGTTGTATATTTCTCAGGGTCTACTGTGTTTCTTTCCAAGCCCATTTTTGTATGTTGTATTGGTGATCATCATGCAATTTCATTAAATTTTATGAACAATGATACAAAATGAGAACAAAAGAAGGTGGCATTTCTGTGAAAACCAAATAAAATGTTTTGGAAAGAAAAAAGACAAAAAAAATCACCCCTCAATTTGTTTTTATATATACTGGTATAACACAATGTGGACAAGAAAACTGTTTAAACAAACAATAAATAATAATAATAATAGTCTAGAAAAAATACAGAAGCCAGTTTCCCTCAGATTTCTCTGCAGTTGTCATTAAGATATCTCTCTATTTAAAATGAAAAGGAAACTACAGATCCTACGTGATGGATATGGTTTATGCAAAAAGATAAACCAGAAGTTCAATTGCTAGTAACATACTGAAAGAAAAGACTTTATCCCTAGGTCAAGAAATGAATACATATAACCTGTTTTAAGTTAAAATAAGATGTTTAAGCTTAACCAACTTTTGAACCAGTAGAAGATTCAACTATCCCCATGAGGAACTGATCTTGTTAACAGTCAAACGAATTGGATGCTACCTCTCTAAAACGGCCAAATTTTTCCTCAAACTGCTTTTCCGGCATCATAGACACCAGAACTTCTAATTCTACAATTCACCACTTTTGCTTCTTAAAAAATGCCACTCCTGCGATGAGCAATATTTTAAGTTTTATCACTCATTACCACTTCTCCGAGGCCCGGAGTTTTCAGGCGTGAGGCAAGAACTCTAGGAGATCGATAGAGAAGGATGCACAACACAGATGTGGTAAGGAGGGGTGCACAGCCCAGAGCCTGGGAATTTCTAAAGATAAACTATTGTTTCCTTTTTGCTCCGGAGTTACAGCATTAGAACATGAGGCAATCATTTGTGCTAAAGCCCAATTATTTCTATTTTATACTACAAACTGCAGAAAAACATTAAAGGTCATCTTGGAAAAAATAACACAGTCTGAGGAGCATAGCAGAAGTCATTACTTTTTCTTCCTTTTTATTTTGAAGGAATTAAGAATTTCTCAAAGCATCACACAGGTCAGGGAACATATTCAGTGATGTCTTCAACAGTTAGGTTCAGTGCTTATTTTTGTTTCCTAAAGGTAAGTGCATTAAGTGGTCTTATAAAACTAAAATTTTAAACTGCCCATTTGCATAACTATTTTGTTCAGAAAGACAAACAGGAATGTCATTTGGTCTACTGCAAAACAGAATGAAAAGGGAACATGGAAGTTACCGTGCAAAACTCCCATGTTTCTTAATCACAATTTTTATTCACACTAAAAAGAACTATCTAAATGCCATTGAATCTGAGCATATTAAACAGAACACTCTTAAATATTTTTCACTGTTCAAAACAGAACAAATTTGTACACTCTCCCCCTCCAAAGTACAAAAGTGAATGAAGTGAAAGCAATTAGTTAAACAAAAAGTAGCAGCCTAGTTACATTTTCATCTCTGATGTACTATCAAAATTCATTTCCTCCAACTCAAACAAAATCATTATTGGAACCTGAATAGAGTCTGGAAGCAGAGACTCAACGAACTAACTAAAATTCCCAAATGCTTCACATGTATCCTTTGACTTCAACAAAAGAAACAAAATCAACAATATGCTAAAACTGAGACAAGCTATTATCGGGAACACAATGTATTTCATTAAAATTGTCTTTGCCTGGTGAATGGAGTCTTGGGTCATTCAGTAGAGCTTCCAGTACCTACTGTGAAACTTGGTATTAACAAGTGGTTTATATTAAACTAGGCTTTAAAGCAAATACATTGTACCAGATTATATAGAGTTCTTCCAGTTATTACTGGGAAAAGGTCATCTGATTGGCTGAAATGTATATGCTCTATGCTATAATAATATTAAAGGAGGTTAACAGCATTTTACATCCAGGTTGATGACATGAAAACAAAACTCATCAGGGTGTTCAATGTGCAAGAAGATGAAAGGTGATGCCAAGTTTGTTAAAATAAAAGTGTGTCTAAAATGAGAAAGGCAAATGGAAAAGCCATAATCCTTTAAACTCCTGTTTTTTCAAGAAAGCTTTATAGATAAATACTTCTTTTATCTAAAGGGGAATGATAAAGCAATTTTTAAGTTACCTGCCAAAGTGACCCTTCAGTATTTGTTGATTGGTGAGTTAGCTTCACCTCTTATTTTCTACCAGTGTTTTTCAACCAGATCTCCACAACAAACATGTGGCATAGTCCTATTCATTATTTCCATCACACCCATTGATAAAGATTCTATGTATGCTATGAGCTGTTCACCTGTGTGAACAACTTTGCAATCTGGGTGAAAGTTTCTAGCCAGCTCCATAATATGCCTTGGTCAGCTGGATTTCAAATGTTACAAATTTCTTCAATTTTGAAGTATATTCTTAGAATCTCAATCTCTTGACCATGTCTGTGATAAACTTAACTTGAACATGATAGGTAATTTGAAAACTCCATGTGTCTGTTATAACCACACCCTTTGCAAATTGCATCTGTTACGATATCAAATAAACACAGTGGTCAAAATCATGGCATTTATTTTGGTTCCAAGTGTCATCAATTTCTTCACATATGATTCATAAGTGCCCTGGAAGTACATGAGATATGTTGAAAAGAATCCAAAAGAGAAAGAAACCACTAAAAGTATGAAAGGAAGAATAAAATATGAAAAACGAAAAACTAACAACAATGCTATTAAAAGTGCTAACATGTACTAAGCACTTACTATGTGCCAGGCACCATCTCACTATATGAATTAATTTGTTTAGTTCTTACAATAACTCCATTTAACCACTGAGGAAACTGAGGTAAAAAGAGGCTAAATAAAATGGCTGACGTTTATATAGCTAGAGAGCAGCAGAACCAAGACTTGAACCCCGGAAGTCTGGCTCCAGAGCCCATGCACCTTCCCACTGTGTCACTCTATCTAGGAAACAATAATAACTGCCTGACATAGACTGCTTCTTCTATGAAAAGCACTGTGCTAAGTATCTTGAATGAGATCACTAGTCCTTTCAAGAGCTCTTTGAAATGAAAATTATTGTCATTTTGCAGATAAGAAAAACAGAGGCACACAGGGTAACAATATGCCTAAATGATTCAACTTTTAAGTTGCAGCATTGAGATTCAACCTCCAGGCTGTCTGACTTCATAATAATGACAGCAAGAATAATAATAAACAACTAAGTTATTGAATATTTATGATGTAACTAAGTCCACTACAAAATGCATATTTATCTCAATTTATCCTCTCGTCCGTATTGAAGATTAAGAAAGTGTAGTTTAGAGAGCCTAAGCAACTCTCCCAGATCACACTGGTAGTCATTGATGGAGTCTGGATTTCAGTTCAGGTGTGTCTGACTCTTGAGCCTAGGAATATAACCACTGCACTCCATTTTTAGTGTATTCAATCATTTTTAGCATTGTAATACTAATATTATATTACTAGCAGTATACTACTATATTATTAGTATGTTATAGTAAACTAGAATAATTCTATTCTAATTTTATTACTAATTACTCATTTATATATTAATCTACTACTAATTACTAATTTTATACTAATTTAGTTTAATGGGGTTTTTGCATTTCTATTTATTTATTTATCTATTTATTTTTGAGACAGGGTCTCACTCTGTCACCCAGACTGGAGTGCAGTGGTGTGAACGTGGCTCACTGCAGCCTCAAACTCCTGGGTTCAAACTATCTCCACCTCAGCCTCACAAGTAGCTACAACCACAGGTGTGTACCACCACACCTGTCTAAATTATTTATTTATTTGTTTGTTTATTTATTTTTGTGGAGATGGGTGTCTCACCATGTTGCCCAGGCTGGTCTCAAACTCCTACATTCAAGTGATCCTCCTGCCTCAGCCTCCCAAAGTGCTGGGATTATAGTCATGAGCAATCACTACTGTTAAAATAATGGACTGTCATTGTTGATTTAGGAATTAAAGTCAAAGGAAATGATTGTGAGATTTTCCATTTTATTCGGTATTCTCTTAGCCAATATTAACTTCATCACTGGGTAGTTGTGAGAATCTAATGAGAAAATAATGGCTGAAACATTTTTTTCAGTGCCTGGCCGATTTTTGTTCTCTTCCCTTCCCTCTAAGGATAGGTGCCTTATTGAAAAATTATTTAGTTTTCTTAAATCTGTGTAATATGTAGAATTGTACATTGTAGGCCAGCACTAGCTAGCAGAAATATAATTCAAAAATCACTTGTAATATTGTTCTCTAGTACTCACAGGTAAAATTAATTTTAATATTATATCGAACTTAATATAACCAAAATGATCATTTCAACATGTAATCCATATGAAAATCCATATAATGAGATATTTTACCATTTTTGTGCTGTCTTTGAAATTGCTATGTATTTTACATATACAGCATAATTCGATTCAGATTAACCATTTTTCAAGTACTCAGTAACCATATATGGCTAGTGGCTACCATATTGGATAACACAGTTCTAAATTTATGCATAATCCTAAAACACTGCCTGAATCATTGTGATTGACTTCAAAAAACAATAAATAAAAATTTCCAAGTAGGTTTTTAAGTATGGCAGTGGTGGTGGGGAACAGTTAAGAAGAGACTGCAAGTCTTTGGGAAGCTCTGGGCCCTGCCCCCAAAGAAAAGCATTGCTGTACACCGTCCCAGGAGTGTGCGTACAATTTTAGGAGATGCAAGATCCCAGGCTAAAGAAACTGCTGTAAGTGATTTGTCTGTGAGATGATTCAATTGTGAACAATGGAGAAAGTTTTTGCCCACGTCCTGCAAGGTAATCCCTGGCTTTGCACAATGTCATTTGGAACAGGGGCAGCAATTGCGGCCTTTTGCCTTTTGAATCTCATTCTTATACCCAGTTGGCTGTATGGAATTCAGCCAGTGTGCCAGAATTAAAAGACTCATCATAGAGGCCTACACTGTTGCTGAGAGAAAAATTGCAAGGAGGCCCAGAAGAACAAAGGGGCTTTTCTACATTGTTTTGTTTTCGTTTTTGTTTTTGCATTAAACCAAGTGGCCCCACAACAAGTATTGCGTTCTTCTTCATCTCCTAAGAAGCTTTATCTCCATGTCATCATCCTCTAAAAACATAAGAAAGTTTACCTATTTTATTATTCTATTTTATTTGAGGCAGAAGGGCCTACGTCTAAGTTTTAACCTTAAAGCATTCTAAATTCTTCCTAAATGTCAACAGAATTCATAAATGACTTGATTAGGCATCCAAATGTTTGGCTCAGTGAATGTTTTATGGAAGAGTCATAGAATCTGACCCTAACTTTGTACTCCTGTTTTCTTCCTTTCCAGGTATAACATCATTTGATCTCATTCACATTTTGAAATGAAATAATTCAAAAATTCTGAATACTCTACTTACTTTATGCATCTGCTTATTTTTGTAAAAAAAAAGATAGGTACATAAAATGCTCTTTAATTCTATTTGTCAAACTAGCTATCAAATATTTACTTATTCTTTTTCAGTAGCATCTGTCCTCCATCAATTTCTTATTTATTTGACAGAGTAAATGATTATTTCTAAGTGTAGAGGCACCTTTGAGACTACCCTTGTTTACAAAGGACTTGTTCTAAATGTGATGGTGCATTTTTCAGTGACTTAATGAGAATATAAATCAGGCACAATATTTATTACCTTGGAGGAAAAAAGAAAATTATTTAAGCCTCCTTGTCTATTCTTTTCTATTTTAGTTTATTAAACCTGTGGTTTTTTGTGTCAGAGAGATAGAGAAAAAAACGGGAAGAACTTCTTTTCCATTTGCAATATTTCTATATAGCACCCCAACCAGAGTCTTCAGCTTTCTTTATAAAATTATAAAATTTCCTTTTAAAAAAACAATCATTTCCTTCACTATTTCCCATAAGTTTTTCCAGATATGTTTAATTCCCTGTACTCTAGGATGTCTCCTAGCTATAGGAGTTTGCAACTGAACCTTTATGTAAAACTCTAAAAACAAGAACAGTGATCTTACTAAAAAAGAGAAACATTCTTTCCTCTTGGAAAGAATCATGAAGGAGTGTGTATGTGTGAGTGTGTGCGTGTTCCAAACTCAAGGGTGGGCAATGAATGGAATGTTTTATTGAGGCTAATATTTTGGACATCATACCTCACCCCTTTTCAGTTCACTTCTGGTCTCTTAAAGACGAACTATGTTTCAAGACAAACTGTGAGATTTGAGGTCAGACTAAAACAATTGTTGGGGAAGCCGGAGCCAAGGAAGCCCTGGGAATTCCTAACTTTTCAGATATATTCTAGGTTTTACCAGACGAGAACAATCACCTTAGATCCTTCTCTGAACCAGCCTGAGAAGCCATAAAACCTTTCAGTTCTGCTTTGAGTACCTCCCTGTCTGGACTGCCACACTTAGGAATGCTCCAGAATTTGCTATCTTTGGAGAGGGTAGTAACTTGAGGGTCACACATGCTGATGAATTGGAGGAGGCTGTCAAGCTCTTTTCTTAGTATGACTGGCTCCATGATCCAATGACATGAATTCCGATTTAATAGCCAGTGCTATTTTCTGGGTGATAAAACACTATATCACTTTTCACAACAGACATGCCATATGGTACTCGTTACTTCTCTCCTAGATAAAATGCCTGGAATCATAAAGCTTTTTGTTCTAGCTGCAAAAGATAATGGAAGGTAGTTTTATCTTTTTTAAAAAATAAAATATTATGACAATTCCCATTGACAATGGTATATTTACAATCTTCTCTTAAATTCAGGAAGCTTTCAGGGAAAATGCTCCTACCACAATAATAGCCCTAAGTGATTTGGCATTGAAGTTGATGAAGTTTTTCTTGACTAGCTTTCTTTGCGGAAATGAAGAAAGTTTTCTTTATGATCTTTACCTTGACTATCACATTGTTTTCAAGAAGGACATGCTTTACTGGTAGCTAAATCTTGCACTCAAGAGAGACCAAAAACGGTTTGACCTTTATATTCATCTCGTCTTTGAAAATAAAAGGAAATGCTGTATCTATGCTGGGGAAAAATGATTAAGTGTAAAGAACATAACTTGGAGGTCAGACAAATCTGGATTCAAACTCCCACTCTTACTAGCCATATTAGTCCATTCTCATGCTGCTAATAAAGACATACTCGAGACTGGGTAATTTATAAAGGAAAGAGGTTTAATTAACTCACAGTTCAGCATGGCTAGGGAAGCCTCTGGAAACTTACAGTCATGGTAGAAGGGGAAGCAAACACGTCCTTCTTCACATGGTGGCAGCAAGGAGAAGTGCCAAGCAAAAGGGAAAAAACTCCTTCATAAAACCATTGGCTCTTGTAAGAACTCACTATCAGGAGAATAGCATCAGGGTAACTGCCCCCTTATTAAATTACATCCCACTGGATTTCTCTCATGACATGTGGGGATTATGTGAACTACAGTTCAAGATGAGATTTGGGTGGGGACACAGCCAAACCATATCACTAGCTATGTAATTTGGGGTAAATAACTTTAATCCACAGTATCCTTGGTGTGCAGCATGTTGTAATATGGGCAGAACATAACCTGTATCCAGCAGAAGTGTTGTGGCAATTATAAAGCATACAGTTCCATGCCTAGAGGTAAAAGGTGGTTCAATTATACCTGTCGTTTCCCATTTTATAATAATTACTTATTATAAGTACACTATTTTCAAGGTTTTATACGTAGTTTTTTTAAATTTGTTTGGAACTTACTCTTAATCATCTCATTGGAATTATTTTTCTCTGCTGCAAAAACAAACTCCTCTCCCCTTAAAAAGATTTCTTTTATCTTAGCAAGAAAAAAGTCTTTGCTTTTTATTTGTGGCCTGAAAAATTTATAGAATCAGAATATATAAGATCTAAAACATATTTTCTACATTAATAAGTCACAATACAATAGGAACCACAATGGCTTGGTGGTCACAAAATTGATTTTTGCACACTGCTTCAATAAAAGGGTTTTGTGATGATGCTGGTTGTATCACAACATTTTCACTGCAAAAAGAAAGTGAAGGCAATAATACAGATTGGAGCTACACCAAGCACAGACACACACACACACTCCATTAATAACAAACGAAAAGGAGTTAGACATTTTTAGAAAACCACAGAAATCCAAAACATCAAAGAGCTATAACATAAAGTTTGGCAGACAGAAAAATCATTAAAAGTTTGACACATGATTTCAACAGTGTTGGTAGATTTAGAAAGAAGCTTTAAATAACATATGTTTTGAGGTTCTCTCAAAAGAAAGAATTTAGAACTCCTATTTGTTTAACTTTGAGGAGAAGGAAATGTTGACCAAAAATAACTCTAGCACAAATGAGCGGTCACAACATTGTACATTAGGAAATGTCAAGTAACGATCCGGCAAAATCACTCCCCTTGTCATTGTTTGCCTCTTTCTTTTCCTCACAGGTTAAAACATACAAGCCCTGAGGGTTGCCTTGCACATATGCACATGAAGATGAAAAAAATAGTGCCCTAATTCCTCCCTGGAAGGACCCAAGCTCTACCCAGTAGGACCTGCAGCTTTCTGCTTCAGGGAAGAGGACAATGGGATGGAATCACAGTGACGCCATTAAAAGACAAATGTCTATGTCTCCAAAGAGTATTTATTTACCTACCTCTGGTTTTTAATACTTAGACCTCACTCTTTGGGGAAAGGTTATCTTGGCTAACCATTATGCAAACTCTTAGTTAAATTATAGTATTCCATGACACATTCTTATTTTTTGAACAGAGATTCCTGAGTGAACTCATTTTGTTTAGCAATGATTTCACTTTAGTATCTTAGCCTACAAAGGATGAGTTTATGCCACACTAAACACGAAAGAAGCTTCACATAAACTAAATGACAGAACAAAACAATAACCTCAGTGACTTCCTCCAATAAAGATAACCTTGTCCAAGTGAAAACTTTGTTTTTAAATATATTCTTCTAGCCAGAGGAGACACCTCCTAACAGTGAAACGTGTAACAAATAATAACTAATATTTTTGAGATTTACTGTGGATTAGGAATTACTCTCAACCTTTTAATGACTATACCATATAAATATATTAAATAAAGACAATTATGACAGCTAATGCTTACAGAGCAGTTATTATGTGCCAGGCACTGTTCCATGTGTCACTTCTATTAGCTTATTTACACTTCACAACAACACTGTGCTGTAGGTATAACTATTATCCCCATATCACAGAAAAGGAAATGGAGGCACAAGAAGTCAAGTAAGATGCCCTTGGTCATACATCAAGTAACTGGCAGAGCTAGGATTCAAACCCCAAGAAATCTGATTCCAATAGCTCACTTAAAGCCATTACCCCACATTTTCTTTTTATTTAATGAGTACCTACTTCTCACTGTTTCAAAGTGGTATTCAACGTTCTGCTTTGGAAGTATATATCATAGAGATAATCAAGGAAATAAATGACAGATGGCCCAGGAACGCCCGATTATGACCTTCATGAGAGGAGGACCATCTGTTTTGATCATCACTATATTCCTATTCCTTTCCAGAATATTAACCCCACTTAGAAACAGTATATAGCAGAAACTCTCCTAATGGGGCCAAGCTGAACCATCATTAGAAAGATTTAAGAATTGTTTTAATATGAATCTAGAATTTCAGCTGAATCTGAGTTTTACTTTAATTAAATCTCAAATCTTATCTATCTAGAGACTTTGGGTATTCAGAAGTCTCTTTCTAAAGCAAGAGTTTGATGAAAAGTTTGATCCAATCATAAAAACTAATCACTCAAAGGAAAAGGGTGATTTCAAATAATTGGTATTTCCTTCAATGTGGTCTTTCTCGCCCTGTTTCCATATTCAGTCAACAAATAAGTACTAAGTTCCTACCATATGCAAGACACTGTTCCAGGTACTGGAGGTTCAGAGGCAAACAAGTGCATACAAGATTTCCATCTTATATAGGAGGAGCAGAGCAGGGGTAGATAAGTAAAACTCCAAGGCAAGCATAAATCTCAGTCTGTATACTTTAGGGCAGAAGAGTGTTTGTTCTGTGCTTTTCTTAAATTAACTTCATCAGACGAACAGCCATTCATCAAGAAATTCTGTTGTGACTTCCTCCACCTCTCTAGATTGCACTAATATCTGAGAAATGTCATGTCTCTTGAAGTTCTTTGTTTTGTTGCTTTCCTGTCATATACCCACTCTGCCCAGGCTTGAAGTCCTGGGCTTTGGATTTAGGCTCTCTTGCTTCCCTATGCATTCCTTTCCCAGTAGGCTTGCACCCGCCTGGGGCTCTGCCACAGCTTAATGTTCAGGTCCCCACTGTTCCAGAACCCCATGACTTTGAGTTGTGTCCTCTCCATTTTTTCTTCTCTCCTTCTGCTGCCTTACAAACTACTCACACCTCCCCTCTCCCTCTGGGACACACAACACCTTTTCCTCAATGAGCTTTGGCTCTTCCAACAAAGCGGAACAGGCTTTGACTACAAGTGGTTTCTGCTCTAGGCTATACAAAATTCCAAAAAAAAAAAAAAAAAGAAGAAAGAAACGTCAAAACGTCAGTCTTCTCCTTGAAACAGAAGCAAGAGTGAAACACAAATGAGCATTGTGCAAAAAATATTCTGTAGCCCCAAAAAGAGCTGTTCGTTAAATTCTCTGAGATACTGGGTACAAGGAGATATGGGACAACACTAAAAAAAAGAATAATAGGAGAGCTTGCTCTGAAGTAGTGATTTGAAAGTCTTAGGATTCTTTAATGTCTTAGGGTTCTTTGTAAGTGCCAAAGAAGTTGGGGCGAGGGAACAGGAAAAGCCTCAGAATTCTACCCCCACCAATAAATAATCTCATTTTTATATTTTCATAAATTGGATTTCATGTATCATTGCTTTTCTTACTCATTTCTTTGTTCAGCTGACTTGCCATAGGCTGATATATACTGCCACTCTATATCCATGTACACAAAAACTTGAACACATTTTTTTCAGGGCCATTTCAATGTGACAGTTCAACAAACAAAAATTTTCAGGAGGAAAATTGGAAAAAAAGTGCCTTCCATCATTTACATCCATTTTCATAGATAGATGATAGATAGATGATGATGATAGATAGATGATAGATGATAGATAGATAGATAGATGATAGATAGATAGATAGATGATAGATAGATAGATATAGATAGTTTATATATATATAGATTGTTTATATATATATATATAAACATACTTTCTATATTTGGTATAGTCAAACCATATAAAAATCTATGATTAAAATCCTTATTTCAGAGTCTCATGTTGATAGAACAGTTGACTATCTTGAGTGTGGTGGTGGTTATGCAAGGAACATGTGTGATAAACTTGCATAGAGCTATACACACACACACACCCCACATACACACTCATGAGTTGCATGTATAACTGGTGAAATCTGAATAAATGCTATTGATTGTTCTGATGCAATTTTTTGGTTTTCATGCTGTGCTATAGCTGTACATGACGTTAACAGTGAGGAAGCTTGGGGAAAGTACAAAGGACTTCCCTGCACACTTCTTTGCAACCTACTGAGAATCTACAATTATTTCAAAAGAAAAAGTTTTTAAAAATCCTATCACCATCTATCTAAACAATCCAATCTATGTTTTGTGAAAACATGATGTTTCATTCTTTTCAATGTAACTAGCCTCAATGATAGCAAAATAACTCATTGAACAAGTTCAATATGTGAGGCATGCTGCTACACCCGAAAGTGAAAACTGAATTTATTATTCCTTTCAGAAATAAGGTTATCTTATTAAAAGTAGCTTTTAAAATCCCTATTCTTAATTTATCAATATATAGTACTTAGACTTGTTTTGTTTTAATAAGGATTACCTTTTAAAGGGAAGCATGGAAAAATCATAATCTTTTTGTACCTCAAAATCTGAGCTACTCAAGGCACTCAAAAATGCCATCACTGATAGTGATAAAATATGCATTTGTCACTACGAACAAACTGAAATAAATGTGACAAATGCATATTTTAAAATAATATAGATCTTTGGCACTTGCATATTATTTCCCTTTTTACTTATACAATCAATTGTAGATTCTCTCAATAGCCTTGTAAGAATGCAGAGGCAAATAATATTAATAGATAAAATTATGCATATTTAAACTGCTCTGTGGCAAAGACTGTTTATTTATTTGGTCTTTAATGGAGAAAGGCCACCCAGTTCTTGATTTCAATCTCCAGTATGATGGGGGTGATGGTGCTGATGATTGTGAATGACAAGGATGATGCATTTATTTGCAGAAGTGTCTACTACTTGCAAAATATGGTAACACTGTTTGGTTTGGTTTTGGCTGAACCCGAGATTATGTCATCAAGCATTTTAGCGCTACAGGAAACACTTCCCACTAGCCAGATTTCTAGCCCAACTTTTCAGCTAACAACTGAACACTACATAAGGTCTATCACCCAGCCTCCCCCGTTTCTGCTCCCCAGGGCTGATGGGGAATGGGCAGTGAGTCATGGAGGCAGTTGGTGGGGAGGTGGCAGCTCTACACACCAATGATTATTTTTTAAAATAACTGAAAGCTCTTATTATACCTCAACCCACAATTTTCTTGCCTCCACGATAGCCAAACTAATGTGGTGGGGTCCATCGTTCATTTTTGACTTCATTTTAAAATTTATGTTAGCTGGATTTTTTCAACATTCTGATATTAAAATAGAAGAGAAGGAAGAATAGTCAGGACAATTGGACCTGGTTCTTTATCTCCCTGGCAAATGTCAAGACCCCTAAATTGTACTACTTTATGTGCCTGATAATCCTAAAACACATCATTATATTCTTTTAGGTGAAGGCAAAGTACAACAAATATTGCTTATATGCTAGCCAGGTTAAAATCCAAGATTAAGTTGAACTTTAATGTTGTTGGCTCGCCTTGAAAAATGAAAACGTAAAAAGTTGGAGCTCCTTTCATACTCATCTTTTTGGGGTTGGGAACATGCATTAGGCACCTCTCTCTTACATATACGCCTGGACTTCTTGATAAACCATTCAGTCCGGTTATGAGGTTCAGTTCCCCCTCTACATCCAAGTTTTTTTCTACTTATTAAAAGAAATGCAATGCAAATCCATGACACTATTTTTTAATCTTCACGCCTGCTTGCTCCCCCTCAGATGTATCAATCTGCCACATTGCTGGAAGATGCAGAACTCTAGGAAGCATTTATCATTCATTGCAACAGGTGGATAATTATTGAATAGAATGAACTTTACAGGTTAATACTTTTCTCATATATCCTGCCTTCTTCTAGGGAAATAAAGATTAACTTCAATTTTTGTCAACTTTTTTGTGAGGGAGGAGATGGTTATTTATAAGTGGATTTGTTTTTCATTTCAACTCTTCCCACTATCCTAATCATTGCTTTTATCTTTCTTTTTTGTCACCAGCAGATCCCACCTTCTGTTTTATTTAATTATAATTAGCTTCTCTGTTTGGTAAGGTTATTGTATTATATATTTCTAGTTTAATCTCTTCTAACTGTTTAAAGTTGCTGCAAATAAGGCTGAAAAATATATGACACAACATTAATTATCCATTTATTTTCTCAAGTATCCTATTTAGTCTTCTAATCTCCAAAATTAACTCTACTTTGAACATAGATTGTACTTACCAAATGCATGCTTACTTTTTAAAGTCTGCCTTTTTATGGATAAGATCATGAAGAATGCAAGTAAACACCAAAGACACACTTGAGTAGGAAACAAAGCCGCAAGACTGGAGCATGCGTTCTGACTTTGGGGGAGGATGGACAAAGTTGCCATCCTCAAAACAGAACAGGATCCAAATAATTATTTTGATTTATGTTACAATTATGGCTTCAGAAATTAGATTGTGGGAGTTCTCAGAAGATGATGGGATAAAAAATAAGAGAAATTTATTGTGGAAAAATAATATTCTACAGCAAAATATGAGAACTACCATCAGCCAGGCTGATGAGTAGATTAAATTTGCATTTTATATCTGCCCACTCTCCAATTCGGCGTGTTTCTATTCAACACATATACACCTCTCTTGCTCTCTCTCCCTCTCCCTCTCTCTCCCTCCACCCAGACAAATACACACGGACACTTGCACTTGTGCCCTAGGTGTTTCCCTAGTCATTGAGTCATCATTCCCTTTTTTTAAATTTATGTTTAAATCATTGTAGATTTACAGGAAGTTGCAAACATAATACAGAATGGTCCCATGTACCCTTCACCCAGTTTTCCCCAAGAGTTACATCTATGTAACTATAGTATAATATCAAAGTCAGGAAATGTGCATTGAAAAGTGTATGTGTAACATTCTATGCCATTTCACTAATGTGTCAATTCCTATAACCACCATGAAAATCCGGATACAGAACTATTCCAGCACCACAAAGATCTATTGATGTTGATACTTTACCAGACTGAAAAATTACTTCCTTGTAAGTCCATTTATGATCCTCCATTTGTAATATAATTGTCTTAAATACTTCCTTTAAGAAATATTTGCTTAGGCCATCAAAACATAATTTGGAAAACTCATGAGGAAAAAGAAAGTTTATTGTATTCATCCGTGTTTTGGCTTTTCCTGCTATTTGTTCTTCCTTTCTAATGTTCCAAGATATCCCTTCTCTTTCAAAGACTTTCTTTGCCATTTTTTTTTTAGGATAGTTCTGCTAGTGAACATTTTTAAACTTTTCCTTTGTCTCGTGATGTTTTCGTTTCTACCTCACTCAAAAAAGAAAAGTGCTCAGGACATAGAGTTTGAGGGGGATGTTTCTTTGCTTTCAGCACTTGAAGACTGTCGTGCCTCTCCTCTGGCTTCCATGATTCTGATGATAAATCTAATGCCATCTGAATTGTCTTTCGAAGGGTGTTTTTTTTTCCTCTCACTGTTTTCAAGATTTTTCTGTAGTTTTCCGAAGTTTAATTATGAATAGAATTTCTTTGGATTTATCCTGTTTGGGGATTCACTCAGCTTTTTTTAATTTAACAGGTTTATTGAGATATAATTCACATGCTATAAAAATTCACCAATTTAAAGTCTACAATCAATGATTTTTAGTATATTCACAGACTTGTGCAACCATCACCATAATCAATTTTAGAATACCTACACCCATTAGCTGTCACTTCTCCATCCTGCTTCCCCTCTCCCAGGCCTGGCAAACACTAATCTACTGTCCATCTCTATAGATTTGTCTTTATAAATAAAATTATGTAATTTGTGATCTTTTATACCTGGCTCCTTTCACTTAGCATAATGGTTTCAAGGTTCATCCATACTGCAGCATATATCAATATCTTATTTCTTCTTACTGCCAAATAATATTCCATTGTGTAGATACACTACATATTATTTATCTATTCAACAGTTGATGAACATTTGGTGTGGTACCATTTGGGGGGTTATTCTGAATAAGGCTGCTATGAACATCTGCATGCAAATTTGCACATGCATGCGTGTTTTCATTGCTCTTGAAATGCCATCTAGAAGAATTATTTCTGGGTCATATATTAAGTCTATGTTTAACATTCTGGGGAAATGGCAGACAGTTTTGAAAAGCACCTGTGCCATTTTTACATTACCACCAGCAATTTATGGACACTCCAATTTTGCTACATCTCCATCAAAACTTTTTATTATATCTTTGTTATCATAGCCATCCTAGTGAGAGTAAAGTAATATTTTGTTGTGGTTATAAATTCCACTTCTTTGATGACTAATAATATTGAGCATCTCTAAATGAGGTTTTTGGCCATTTGTATATCTTCCTTGGAGAAATGTCTATTCAGATCCTTTCCTACTTTAATTGATTTTATGTCTTTTTATAATATATAATTATAAAAAAGTTATTTATAAATGTTAGATACAGTTCTCTTATCAGATATATGATTTAAAATTATTTTCTCAAATTGTATGGACTATCTTTTCAATTTTTTGATGATACTCTTTGAAGCACAAAGTTTTAATTATAAAGTCCAATTTATATATTTTTGTTTGCTTGTATTTTTTGTGTCATATCTAAAAACAGATTGCCTAATCCAAGGTCATGATGATTGCCCCTATGTTTTCATCTAAGAGTTTTATTGATTTTGATTTTACATTTCAGTTGATGATGCATTTTTAGTTCATTCTGTGTAGAGTGTGACAAGGGGTCCAACTTCATTACTATGCATGTGAATATACAGTTGTCCCAGCATCATTTGTTGAAATGACTATTCTTCCCTCCACTAAATTTTCTTGGTAATCTTTTAAAAAACCAATTAATTGCAAGTGTTCTATCTATTCCATGCTAGTATCAGACTTGACTACTGCCATTTTGTAATGAGGTTTAGAGTCAGAAAATATGAGTCCTCCAACTTTATTATTTTTCAAAATTGTTTTGGCTACTAGGGTTTCTTGGTGGGAAGAAGAAGAGTTATTGGGATTTTAACAGCAATTGCATCATGTATGCAGAAAAATTTGAAGAAAAATTTCATCCTAACAGTTTGAGGCTACCAATCCATGAAGGTGAGATTTCTTTCCATTTATTTAGATTTTCCTTAATTTCTTTCAAAATGTTTTATATTTTTATTGTGTAAGTTTTTAATGTCCTTGGCTAAATTGTATTCTCTTTTATAATATTTTAAGTGAAATTATTTTCTTAATTTCAACTTTGGATTGTTCACTGCTTGTGTACACAAATACAGTTGCTTTTTGTTTATTGATCTTGTAGCCTATAGCCCTGCTGAATGTATTTACTATTTCTAATTGTTTTTATTGGATTCCTTAGATTTCTCCATTTACAAGATCATGTTATCTGCAAATAGGGACAGTTTACTGCATTCTTTTCAATCTGGATTATTTTTATTTCATTTTTTTTGTCTAGTTGTCCTGGTTAGAACCTCCAGTACAACATACAATAAAAGTTGTGAGTAGACTTTCCTGTATTTTCCTGATCTTAAGGGGATATAGTCTTTCGGCATTAAGTATGATATTAGCTGTGAATTTTTTATAAATATCCTTTATTGGATTGAGAATTCTTCATTTATTAATAGTTTCTTGAGTGTTTTTAATCACAAGAGGGTGTTGAATTTTGTAAAATGCTTTTTCTGCATCTATCGAGATGATTGTGTGGTTTTTAAACTTTATTGTATGGTGTATGTCAGGCTTCTCTAGAGGGACAGATCTAATAGGATGGATGGATGGATGGATAGATAAATAGATAGACAGACAGACAGATAGATAGATAATAGGGAGTTTATTAAGTATTAACTTACACAATCACAAGGCCCCACAATAGGCTGTCTGCAAGCTGAGGAGCAAGGATAGCCAGTCCGAGTCCCAAAACTGAAGAACTTGGAGTACAATGTTGGAGGGCAGGAAGCATCCAGCACAGGAGAAAGATGTAGACTGGGAGACTAGGCCAGTCTCTACCTTTCATGTTTTTCTGCCTGCTTTATATTCACTGGCAGCTGATGAGACTGTGCCCACCAGATTAAAGGTGGATCTGCCTTCCCCAGCCCACTGACTCAAATGTTAGTCTCTCTTGGCAACACCCTCACAGACACACCCAGGATCAATAATTTGTATCCTTCAATCCAATCAATTTGAAACTCAGTATTAACCATCGCATATGGTGTATTATATTAATTAATTTTCAAATATTGAACTAACTTTGCATCCCTGGCATGAATCCCAATAAGGCATGGTTTATCATCCTTTTTAATATGACTTCTGGTTTCAGGCTGCTAGTATTTTTTTTTTTTTTTTTTGAGAGGGAGTCTCGCTCTGTCACCCAGGCTGGAGTGCAGTGTTGCGACCTCGGCTCACTGCAAGCTCCACCTCCCGGGTTTGCGCCATTCTCCTGACTCAGCCTCCCAAGTAGCTGGGACTACAGGTGCCTGCCACCATGACCAGTTAATTTTTTTGTATTTTTAGTAGAGACAAGGTTTCACTGTGTTAGCCAGGATGGTCTCAATCTCCTGACCTTGTGATCTGCCTGCCTCAGCCTCCCAAAGTGCTGGAATTACAGGCCACCATGCCTGGCCCTGCTAGTATTTTGTTGAGTATTTTTGCACCAATCTTCATAAAAGATATTAATTTGTAGTTTTCTGTCCTCCTGACATCTATATTTGGTTTTGGCATCAGAGTAATATTGGCCTCACAGAATGAGTTAGGAAGTGTTATCTCCTCTTCTATTTTTTGAAAGAGTTTCTAAAGAACTCATATTACCGCTTCTTTAAATGTATGGTAGAATTCACCAGTGAAACCATCTGAGCCTAGATTTGTCTTTGAAGGAACTTTTTAAATTATTAAGTTAATTGCTTTACCTGTTACAGCTATATTCATATGTTCTGTTTCTTCATGATTTAATTTCAGTAGTTTTGTCTTTCTGAGTTAATTCATTTTTATTTAACTTGTCTAATTTTTTATGTAGTTGTTCATAATATTCCCCTATAATTCTTACTTCTGTAAGCTCAATAGTGAATCCCTTCTTTCATTCCTGATTCTAATGATGTGAGTCTTCTCTCTTTTTTTTCCTGGTTAGTGTAACTAAAGGTTTGCTAATTTTGTTTATCTTTCCAAGAGACAACTTTTGATTTCATTGATTTTCTTCATTGTTTTTCTATTTCATTAACTGCTTCTCTAATAGTTATTCTTTTCTTCCTTCCTCTTGCTTTAGGTTTTGCTTTTGCTTTTCCTGTTCCAAGGTCTTAGGTAAAATATTAGGTTATTGATTTGGCTTTCTTTTTTATATGGGTTTTACAGCCATTAATTTTTCTCTAGCAATTTCTGAAAATTGCTTTATTTTCATCCCATACTTTTGTGTTGTATTATTCATCTCTAAGTATTTTTTTTTTTTTTTTGAGATAGAGTCTAGCTCTGTTGCCCAGGCTGGAGTGCAGAGGCGCAATCTTGGCTCACTGCAACCTCCGCCTCCCAGGTTCACACGATTCTCCTCCCTCAGCCTCCTGAGTAGCTGGGATTACAGGTGTGTGCCACCACACCTGGCTAATTTTTTTTTTTTTTTTTGTATTTTTAGTAGAGACGGGCTTTCATCATGTTGGTCAGGCTGTCTCAAACTCCTGACCTCATGATCCGCCCACTTCGGCCTCCCAAAGTGCTGGGATTACAGGCATGAGCCACCATGCCTGGCCACCTCTAAGTATTTTGTAAGTTCACTTGTAACTTTTTCTTTGACTTCATGGTAATTTAAGACTTTGCTATTTAATTTGCAAATATTTGTGAAGTTCCAACATTTCTTTTTGTTATTAATTTCTGATTTCATTTTATTGTGGTCAAAGAAAACACTTTGTGTTATTTGAATTCTTTTAAATCTATTGTCTTGTTCTATGGTCTTTCCTATTGTCTTTTCTGGAGAATGTTCTATGTGTACTTGAAAAAATAGTACATCTGCTGATGTTGGAACAAAGTGATCTATAGCTGTCTATTAGATCTAGTTAGTTTATAATGCTGTTCAAGAATTCTGTTTCATTGTTGAACTTCTACTCGTTGTTCTATTCATTATTTAAGGTGAAGCATTGAAGTCTCCATTTACCATTGTTGCCTTTATGGATGCTTTTTATTATGTGAATTTGAATTATTGTCTGGGCTCATTTGCTTTCAGCCTTTAATATTTCTTTTAAGCAACGTCTGCTTGCAACAAACTCTCTGTTTTTGTTAACCTGGGAATGTTCTTATTTAACCTTCACTTTTGAAAGACAGTTTTCGGGACTTAAGTTTCTTTGTTAACAGCGGTTTCTTGGTTTTGAAGGATTTTTTTTTTTTGGTTTTGGGAGTTTTTTGGGGGCTTTTTTTGTTTGTTTTGGAGCACTTTCATATGTTATCTCCCTGTCTCTGGCCTTCACTGTTTCTGATGAGAAATCAGGTGTTAATCATGTTGTTTATAGTCACTTTTCTCTTGTTGCTTTCAAGATGTTCTCTTTGCTTTTCAATATTTTTACTATGCTGTTCCTGGGCCATCTAACTTTTAGTATGTGTAGATTAAAGTTTTTAAATCAAATTTGTAAACTTTTTAGTCATTATTTCTTCAAATATGTTTTCCTCTTCTTTCTGACTTTTGTTCTTCTGGTACTCCCAGTGTATCTATATTGGTGTGCTAATGATTTCCTACATGTCTTTGAGGATTTGCTTATTTTCTTTATTTCATTCTGTTTTTCTTCAGATTGTATAATTTCTATTAATCTATATTCAAGTTCTCTGCTTCTTTCTTGTACCAGCTCAAATCCACTATTGAGCCTCTTTAGTGAGTTTTTTATTTAATTTAGTGTATTATTAAACTCCAGGATTTTCATTTAGTTCTTCATATCATTTGTCTTTATCAGTATTCCCTTTTTAATGTCATTGTTATACTATTACTTCTTTAAGCATGGTTTCTTTTCATTTCTTTAGTTCTTTGAGCATATTCATATGCTCATAGCTGTTTTGAAGTATTTGTCTACTAAGTCTGATACCTATCAAAGGTAGTTTCTGTTGCCTGCTTTTCTTTAATGTGTACGAGTCACACTTGCCTATTTTTTTGCATGTCTCATAAAGCTTTTCTGAAAACTACTTATTTTAGATAATATATTGTAGCAACTCTAATATCAACTGAAGCGAGATTTAGGGAAGCACAGAGATGGAGTGCAGAAGGGTGTTAATTTTAAGGTGTTCCCTGGCCCAGCAGACATGTGTCCTACAGGCTGAGCCCAGAACAAAGAAAATGAGTCCCTTTTAAGCATTTTGAGGTGGGAACTACGTGAAGCAGGCTTACAGAAGCAAGAACAAAAGGCTGCTGTGACACTTTTGCTACATGTCTTACATCTCTGTGAGAACTTGTTTTGCAGCTTACGCTTATCTGTCCTGTGACCTTGCAGCTGTGCAGGGAAGAAAGAAACAGGAGTTTACAGAGCCTACAAAATATGCAGAGGATAGATATGGTTAATGTTTCTTGGGACAGCAGTTAATATTCTCTTCTAACTTCAACTTCGAGGGGGGCTACTTAAATTCTTTTCAGCCTTGGTTAATACAGCAATTCATTCTATGAGCTATTGTTATTTCTCTATTATTACTTATGCTATTATTCTGTTATTTTCTTAATTTCCCACTTCACAGCTACCCCTATCAAGTGGATATTTTGGCTAATTTTTCAGTGACTTGGCTGGACTACTTAATGAAATCTATTCCCCCACAACGTGCAGTCTCTGATGCTATTCCTCAGAGGATGCCACCTTGGGGCATGAGCACATTCAGCCTGAGATGATAGGGTTTCTAGCAGGGCTGTTTTTGTCTCTTCTCTTGATCTCTCTGTTAATCTGTTGATATCCGTTGGTATCATTAGTATCACGCCCAGCTGTTAGCCTCCACTATTTGCTGTTTGAGTGCACTATTATTTTACCAAATGCCCCAGGGCATAAATTACTCTAAAATTTGATTCGATTAAATCTTTGTCCCTTTGTTGCAGTCATCTTTGAGGCCAGGCTTTGAGGGGTTTTCTGACTCCAGGAGTGTTCTCAGCTCTCTTTCCCTGTTTCGCTCTAATAAACTTCTAAATGTTTTACAGTTTACTTTATTGCTCTCATAGAGCTACCAGCACTCTCGTAGTTACCACCACAGTCTACCTTTATTTTCACACTCTTCCAAATAAAGTCAATTCACTTGGGGAGGTGCTTAAGCTGTCTGTTCTTGTGGCTTGCCCTTATCCCTGGGCAAAACCCCTACATTACTGCTCCAGAGTTAGGGAGAAATAATGTAGTGTACTTCTCTGGGAGTGAGACCAGAGAAGTAGGCTACTATATTTTTCAAGAACAGAGTGCTTGTTTTCATACTACTATAATGAACTGCCCAAGACTGGGGAATTTATAAAGGAAAGAGGTTTAATTGACTCGCAGTTCAACATGGCTAGGGGGGCCTCAAGAAACTTACAGTCATGGAAGTCAAAGAAGAAGCAGACACCTTCTTCACAGGGCAAGAGGACGGAGTGAATGCAAGCAGCGGAAATCCCAAATACCTATAAAAACGTCAGATCTCATGAGACTCACTCACTCTCACAAGAACAGCATGGGAGAAACTGCCCCCAAGACCCAATTACCTCCACCTGGTCCCACTCTTGACAAGTGGGCATAATGGGTATTCAAGATGAGATTTACAGTGAGGACACAGCCAAACCATATCAATGCTGGACTGGGGTGGAAGCCTCTAGTCCTTTCAGGTTACCCCTCCCGGCCTGAAAACTGCCCCATTTTATTCAGCTTCTTAAATTTTTAGACTTACACCTTTTGCCAGATTTAAGAGATTTTCCACCATTATTTATTTGAATGCTTTTTAATGTCCGCCTTCTTTCTCCTCTCTTTCTGGAACTCTGACCATATGAATGTTAGATCCTTTGTTATTCACTGAGGGTCCCTTCACTTCAGTCTCTTTTACCTCTGTTGTTCACATTGGGTAATTTATTTTCTTGCTATTTTTAAGTTTACTGATTATTTTGTCTGACCTTTCCATTTTACTATTGAGTGTATCCAGTGAGTTTTTTATTTTGGCTATTGTCTTTGTGAGTTCTAAAATTTTCATGTGGTTCTTGTTTACACCTTCTATTTATTTGCTGAAACTTTTTATTTTTTCATTTGTTTCAAGCATGTTCATAATTGCTCATGAAGCATTTTTGCAATGGCTTGTTTTTAACACTAGTCAGATAATTCCAACATCTGTGTCATATTGAAGTTGCTGTCAATTGCCTTTTCTCATTCAAGTTAAGATTTTCCTTTTTCTTTTTATGGTGTGAGATTTTTCAGTTCTGTCTTGGACATCTCATGTTATGACATTCTGAATCTTACATAAATCTTCTGTTTCAGCAGGCCTTCTCTGACACCACACAGGTTGGGGGAGAAGGGACTCTGCTTCACTACTGCCAAATGGGAGTAAAAGTCCAGGTGCTTTACTAAGTCTTCTCTATGCAGGGATTAAAATCCCGATCCCAATTAGTCTTCCGTGGATGGAGGTAAGAAGGGGAGCCTCATTACAGCTGGGCAAGATTGGAGGTCTAGGCTCCTCATTCAGCTTTTGATGACATAAGTGGAAGTGAGTTATTACGGTTTTCTCTCATAGTGTTTGGCTGAAGTAAAGGGGTCATTGACTAAAAGTTTTCTGTCTTGCTAGGCTGCTCCTTTCCTATTCCTCTGGCTAGAGACAGCATGATTTTCTCTTTGGGAATTTTTTTTTCTGTATGTTCACATTTGCATTTTTGGGTTACCTGCTTCTCCAGCATCCAGCTCAGGACATACGAGGCAAAAAGAAAACCCATGTCAACATGTTGTTCCTCAGTTCCTACAGGCCATCCCCAGTCTGCCTTCTTGCCTTCACCTTTAAGAGTCTTCTTATGTTTTTTTATATTTGAGTTTGAAGAGTTCTAGCTGTACTTACCAGGAGAAATAAGGAAAAGTAGATCTATTCCATATTGTTCCAGAACTGGAAACCTGTTGTTACTTTTTGAGCTTTACATTCAGCTAGCTGCTCACTAATAGAGTAAAAATTATCTTCATCTGGATAACTTACTGTTTTGGCTCCTATTAGTAAAATAAAAAATAATGGTTTCAAGTGTTCTCTACTTTGGGCATCTGCATTTTTATAAAGAACTCTCAGAGACTGAAAATAAAGCAGTACCCAAGTGAATTCTTCCTGAAAGTATAATTTTAGCTGATTTCTCCAGCCAATAGAGAAGATAACTTGTTTACACTAACAGACAGCAATCACTGTAACTCATTCTAAATTCAGTTCTCAGTCTTGGCATATAGAAATTAAAATACAGTTTCATGAACTGATTCAGCTGTGGATTAAATTTTTAAAGCAAGATGGGAAAAGTCTCTGAAAGGACCCCCATAAGAGGCGAAAGGAAAGCTATAATTGGTCAGTCATTTTGACAAGGTTATTCATTGCTTCTAAGACCACGAGGAATTAATGATAATATTCATTTCACACATTCCTGAACCCTCTCTACTCAAAAGAACCCATTTTAATCTATGTCTGTAATATATAATTTATACCAGGGACTCTGGAAAATGGCTAAACCTCTCACTGTGTGTACCATGTCTGCTGGTGACTAGCCCAAACTCTTATCTCTGTGTTTATGAATACAGGTTGTTGCCACAGAGATAAAGACATAAGAAAAGCAATATAAAAGGCAGGAGGAGGATACGGTCACCAACCTAATTAAAATGAAGACAAGTGGTTTATCCGAGAATCTTACTATAAGGGAAAGCAAATGAAGGAAATTTCATTTTTATGCATACTCTGAGGACATAATCAACTTTATGAGGTGAAATGTAATATCTTCCCAACCTCATAAGCATACACAATCCCCCAGCAGACTGCAAGTACACAAGCCTACCCTTTTTCAGTGTCTAAGAAGATGAGAAATATATGAAGGGAAAGTGAAAGGACATAAATATATCCACAAAAAAAGGATTAATTATGGATAAAGACTGTTCTTTAAAAAAAAAATAGTCTGGTTTATATCTGACCCTATTCTCCTTCATCTATGCATGTTATTTTTCCTAAAAAAGAGACAGGCATTGTTTAATTCCAAAAGTATATCTTGTGAATTCTGCAAGTAATTATTACCATGGAGCTCTAAGTATCCCGTAGCAAGCTAATATGTTCTTGGGGCCAATGTTGTTTTGGCATTTAATGTGCTTGCTACTTCAGTAGAGAAACCTAGAAGGAGAAAAACTGCCTCCATTCCTAACTATTTCCTCTTAAACATATTGGTGTTCCTACTTGTTTTTGCAAAACTGTGTTAAGACAAGGCCTGTAGATGAGAAAAATATTAAGAAATGATTATAAAAAAAAGAATGACACAGTGGACTTTGGGGACTCAGAGGGGAAGAATGGGAAGGGAGTGAGGGATAAAAGACTACAAATTGGGTGTGGTGTATACTGCTCGGGTGATGGGTGCACCAAAATCTTACAAATCACCACAAGGAACTTACTCATGTAACCAAATACCACCTGTTCCCCAATAACCTATGGAAATAAAAATATCTTTTTAAAAAAATAAAAAAATAAAGTCTTTATTTAGATGTATGCTGTGTGAATCTGAGTGTGGTAACATAAAAGAGACATATAACTAAAGAGATAAGTAGCAAGTTAAAAGAAATTTCTATTGTGCAATCTGTTGTTGAACATCCAAAGAAAAGAAACAATGCAGCAGAACATGCTGTTATTAAACTGCCTATAACACCTTTCCTCTGAATCTTTTCAAGCATGTTACAAATTTATCTATCCCGTAAATAATTATGGGTAGGAGGAGGAAAAAACAGAAAAATGATGTGGATCCTAGACAATTCCCTTTTTCAACAATATTATCATTTCTTAGATGATACAGCAGTCATCTGATTAGCCTAGAAGGGAAACAAAAAGATTGTCATGTTAAAGTATAAAAGATTACTAGAGCTACTTTGTAATGAGAACTTTATTGGGGGGAAATATGATTTCTTAAAAGGTTATTAGAAAGCGAACTACTCAATAAAACCTCTCTGTACTTTTATTATTCTTATTGTTTTGATGATTTTGTTTTAAATATCTATAACTTGCTCCATAATTCAGAAGGAATTTTCAAATATATTTTTACTTAACCCTAAGAACAATCATACATGACATGTAGGCAGGGATTATTTTCACTGGATGGATGGAGAAACTGGAGTTTAAAGGGGTTGTGTTACTTGCCTAGATGCATATACCTAATAGTAAAGGAGAAAGTAGAATTTAAACTGAGACAATAGAATGTAATTTCTGTGTGCATAGGTTTGGGAGCCAGGCTGCTTAAGTTCAGATCTCAAGTCTGCCATTTGCTGTGTGAGTCAACTTGGACAAGTTACTGAATGTTCCTGTGCCTCAGTTTTCTCATACATAAAACGAGTAAAATAATGCTACCTACTCTTGTTATAAGAGTTAAATTTTTATAGCACTAAAAAAATTTAAAGTGTATAGAGTGATATGTAGTATATGGCAAATATTCGAAGATGCTAGCTCTTTTTATATACTGACAACTCATTGTTGGTCTAAATTTTCAGTCTTGATGCCTACAATGTCCCAAATTCTTTCTAAAGAGAAAAGCCTTACCCAAGGCCCAGCTTGGGGCAGCCATCCATGGATGATAGATTAGACCAAGAAATGGCAACTGACATAGCCAATCCACTGTGAAAAGGTGAGCTGAGCAAGTCTTACTGTCATGATATTTGTATTCTAGAAATGGAGAACAAGCAAAGAAGTTTGAAGACAAGCCAAAATCAAAAGGATGTGATGAAGAAGAGAAGTAGCCCTCAGGAGAAGTAGGTATGGAGTTCAGAGAGAACAAAAGGGTATATGGGCTTGGTGTTTCCTTGGTTCCTAGCTTCTCACTTCCACTCCATTTAGAGCCTTAAAATGTATTTCAATATGTGTTTCCACATTTGGAATTTGGAGTATGGAATTTCGTATTCTATTCCATACTCAGGTATGACCCCAGTCTCAGTCCTGTCAAGATGTTAGAGGTCAGCGGCTCTCCCGAGTGTCTATGCTCCCCGAGGCCATCCCATACATGTCTCTTACCTACCAACTTCCCTGTTTCCCTTTTATTTACTATATACCTTTTACCTCTGACTTGTAATTCTGTCCAAGAACTTTGTAGGTCATACTAACCATTCAATTGTTGAAAGATTAATGAATAAAGTGATTATGAATGTTTATTCAGAGCAACCTGATCTTGTGCACTCCAAAGGGAGTGTCTGCATGATCTGATAATAGGGATATTAAGAAGAGTCTTCTAATTCCCCTCACCCAAATTCTAAAAGATAGAATATCTTCCTCACTTTACACAGGTTTTTTTTCCCGCAATGAGAACTAACCCTTACAATGTAAGGCCCACTGGGTTTCTACCAAGTTGTAGATCCTTTTCTGAGAGCAGAATTTGAAAAGTTAAAGGAATTAGAGACCCAAAGAAGATGGTACAGTTGGGGAGAAGGCAACAGAGAAAAGACAAACTGTAGTGGGTTAATGATTATGTTCCACTGGGCACTCTTCCAATCCTTCTTCTGTTCAAATCAAACCCAGCCAGGCATGGTGGTTCACACCTGTAATCCCAGTGCTTTGGGAGGCCGAGGTGGAAGGGTCACTTGAACCAAGGAGTTCAATAATAGCCTGGGCAATATAACAAGACCTCATCTTTAAAAAAGATTTAAAAATTAGCTAGCTGTGGTTGTGCACACTTGTAGTCCCAGCTACTTGGGAGGCTGAGGCTGGAGGATCACTTGAGCCTGGGAGGTTGAGGCTGCAGTGAGCTATGATTTTGCCACTGTACTCTAGCCTGGGTGACAGAGTAAAACCCTATCTCAAAAAAAAAAAATCAAACTCATGATATTTAATGTGTAATTTGAGCGATAAAATAATCTCTGAGCTTCAGCCTGATGATGTATAACTATTCATACTTATTGTAAGGATTAAATAAGATGTATTTTATAGAGAAAAATCCTTCTCCAGGTGTTTCCTTTTGCATGGAAAATGGATCTTTTAAGTGCAGAAGTCTCTAAAGGGAATCAGAGAAGTCAGGCAGTTTGGATTATAAATCATTTATTTATTATTTATTCTTCATTCATATATTTATTTATTGAATACGTACTATATGCAGGTCAACCTGCTAGTTGCTCAATTACCAGGCATGGCATGAAGAGAACATCTCTGCTGCCAGAATATAAACTTCTTGAGGCCAGGGCCTGTATATTGTATCCCTAGTCCTTAGCTGAGTGTCTGGTATGGTTGGAATTGTTTTATATGTTTTCTGAAAAGAGGTAGGCATGTAATAATAGCAGACTGCATTCCTGAAAAAGGATATAGACAACATAGTCCATCTGTTTACTCAAAAAGGTAGAATAGTATCTTACCAACTTCATTTCATTGCTGAGACAAATTTTCCCATGAGCCATATCTTGTCCTGGCATCCTGGTCCCCCCATCAGAGTGCAGAGGTAGCCTATGATCCCTGGCTGCCCATCGTTCTCAGCTCAGTGAGCCTTGCCATTTTATCAATTACTGCCCCGACTGGAGATTTTGAAGGCTCATTTTCCACATTGGTCCTTTCGAGTATAATGTTTAGATTTCTCATTTCAAAAGAGTAACATTTGCAAGTCCAGAATTGGACTTTTCTGCAGATGCGATGCACCACTTGGATGAATAGTATATGAGAATTCAGCCAAGTGTCTGAAGCATATTACTCCCTGAAGAATCAAGCTAAATTAAAGTTCCATCCATCCTTCATATATATGAGCCACATATGGCTTTTTCTTGCCTCTATTTACTTTTAAAGGCTTTACAGCTGAACAATTCCCAGATTACCACATTTCTAAAAAAATGAATTCTCAGGTGTAGTTAGCAGCTCCTATTGTACTATAGCTGATAAACACTTTGTTTAAATAATGAGCTCATTCTTTACCTTAGAGAAATGAAATAACAAAGTCACGATGATGGATATTGTAAAGGTTTTAAAATAATTTTTATACAATAAAATTTATTTTATTTATAAATGGTTTAAAATGCTCTCCCTATGTGAGAATTGGCTGAATAAATGAGGCCTCTACTCAACAACTAAGTAAACAGACAAGCTGCCAATTAATGGTCTAGAAAACTACAAGTGGGTTATAAAAATTAGGCCATTATTACTGTTTAAATCTATGTGGTTTCTTGCCAAAGCATTATAATGATCATAAATCTGATGAAAGATTAATTGCCTGATTTCCATTCTATTTTTAATATTGTATGTCTCTTGTCTCATCTATTTCAACAGCTCTCTGATTACATCTGTACACACACATACACACACACACACTTGCACACACATGCACATATACATTCAAACATGCACACTTTCTATCCAGTCATATTTCAGTAATTGACTCTACCATAACTCATTTGCACAAGTCATCTTTGACCCCCTGCAACACTCACCACTTTTCATTCCACATGTTGTCAGTTCCCAAGTTTTGACTATCTCATTCATCTACCTTAATCCATCTCTCCCAACTGGATTATTGCAATAGCCTCTGAACAGTTTTCCTTACTTCCAGCCTTGGTCCCTTCCAATCCATTCTGTTCACTGCAGTAAGATTAAAGCTTCTAAAATGCAAATCTGATCATATAATTTCCCTGCTTGAAACCCATAATGACTATGCCTATAAGGTACTTTGGGAGCTAACTTCCTCCCACTCCTTTCTACTCTACATTTTCATTCTGCACCCCACATTCTGCACCCCAGCTACACTGAACTTCTTCTGGGCCTGGAGAGCTCAGTGGAAGATCTTGGCCACTTCTGGATTTACACACGTCACTCCCTACAACCCCCTTCACCTTCCTGTTTGCTTTGTAATGTCTACATATTACTCAAGCCTCAGCTAACATGTCACTTCCTTGGCAAATCTTCAATATCTTCCCCTCCCCCAGAGTAGGCGATTCTCCCTTCCCCTGCACTCCATGTCTCCTTTCTTGTACATATTTCACTGGATTATATCTGCTTGTTTAATCACTGCCATCCCTGCCACATTTCCAGCTCTAAAGCACCTTGTAGGGTAATATATTTTTCTGTATGTCTGTCTTCTCTAACAGATGAGAACCTCAGAGAGAAAACTACACCTAGAATAATGCCTAGGACATTATAATATGGGTAGTTAGAGGGCAGAAAGTGAAGCCATTTCAAGGTTAGGTAAATTTGAATCACGTTCTACCCCATTTCCAATTAAATATTTGACCTTGATCATATTACTTTAAATTGGTTAACCATTTGTTTTCTCATTTGTAAATGGGGATTAAAGGCTGCTGTGAGTTACATGAAGTACTATTTCTCAGTGCTTTCTCATTCAATAAATATTGAGCCTTCCTGTGTATCAAGCATTAATTTATTTAACAAATATTAATGGAGCACCTACCCTGTGGCAGGCACCATGCTGGGCATTTGTGATGTAAGTGAACAAAATAGACAAAGATACCCACACTTGCAAAGCTTACATTCTAGTGAAGGAAGAGATAATAAAATAGTAAGCTTCGTAGTATGTTAGATGGTGATAAATTCAATAGAAAAAAATAGCACAGGAATGGGGAGGGAAGAAGTTCAGAAAAGCTAGAGGTGGGTGGGAGGTGGGGGTCATTCATTAAAATTTTTAATTGGGCAGCCAAGACAGATTTTACTGAGAAGGTAACTGAGACAAATTTGTGCAAAGATTCAAAGAGGTGAAGAAGAGGAAGGAATGAGCTACATGGTCACATGTGGAGTGTTCCAGGCAAAGTGAACAGCAATATAAAGGCCTAAGTGCAAACACGTCAAATATATTGCTGGAAGAGCCAGGAGACCCTCGGGGACATGGCAAAGTAAGTAAGGAGTGCAACAAGAAATGGGGTCAGGGCAGCAGCCTGAAGTCTCTTGTTACAGGGCTTAGTGATCCATTGTAAGCACTTTTGCTTTTACTCTGAAAAAAATGGTGAAATCAGGAGGTGTCAAACCAGGGAGTCCCATCATCTGATGTATATTTTAACAGGTTTGTCTGTCTGCTATGCTGAACATAGACTGGAGGGGACAGGGGTGTAGACCAAACAGAAGGCAGTTGGCTGTAGCCAAAGCAAGATGATGGTGGCTTGCATTGGGTGGCAAGAGTGGTGGTGCACAGATTCTGGATAAGGTTTAAAGATACAGGTAACAGGATTAGGATCCTAACAGATTGGATGAGAGGTGTGAGAGAAAGAAAGGAGTCAAAGATTCCCCAAGTTCTTTTTTTTTTTTTTTTTTTTTAACTATTGGAGGGATGTGGAGTTTGCCATGAGTTGAGGTGGACAATACTGAAAGTAGTGTAGGTTTAGGGAAATTGAGAAGTTCCATTTCAACGTGTTAAGTTTGAGCTGTTTACTAGATGTCTGTATGGAGGTGTTGGGTGAGTGTATGCTCCCAGAGTTAGGAGAAGTTGTCTGGATTCGAGATACAGATTTGGAGTTTGGGGCATATAGATAGTATTTACAGTCACGAGACTGAATTGTCTGATGGTGAATAAAAAACTCAGAGTTCCTGCTGGCAGGGAGCTTATAGTCTAGGAGCAGGACTCATGACATATGTGTCCTTTTCCCGAAGAAGTGCTACTTGGTGCATGCTTTGTACAGCACCAGCATTACCGTCACTTGGGGATGATTATTAAAAATATAAATTTCTGGCCGGGCGCGGTGGCTCACACTTGTAATCCCAGCACTTTGGGAGGCTAAGGCGGGCGGATCACGAGGTCAGGAGATCGAGACCACGGTGAAACCCAGTCTCTACTAAAAATACAAAAAATTAGCCAGGCGTGGTGGCGGGCACCTGTAGTCCCAGCTACTCGGAGAGGCTGAGGCAGGAGAATGGCATGAACCCGGGAGGTGGAGCTTGCAGTGAGCCGAGATTGCGCCACTGCATTCCAGCCTGGGCGACAGAGCCAGACTCCGTCTCAAAAAAAAAATATATATATATATATATATATAAAATGTCTGGGCCTCATTCCTAATCCAATGAATTAGGAATTTCAGGGGTGAGGGCCTGAAACCTGCAATTTTTTTGAGATAAGGTCTCTATTTGTCACCCAGGCTGGAGTGTAGGGGTGTGATCATAGCTCACTGCAGCTTCCATCTCTCAGACTCCAGTGATCCTACTACCTCAGCCTCCCAAGTAGCTAGGGTAGTAGGTGTGCACCACCACACCTGGCTAATTTTTTTTACTTTTTAGTAGAGACAAGGTCTCCCTATGTTGCCCATGCTGGTCTTGAACTCCTGGGCTCAAGTGATCCTCTCACCTCGGCCTCCCAAATTGTTGGGATTATGAGCATGAGCCACCACACCTGAAACCTGCATTTTTAATAAGTCTTTCAGCTGATTCTGCTATTTGGTATTTGAGAGCCACCCTAACAGGAGCTTAATGAATGTTTGTTGAACTCATTCACATTTTTAGGTTTTAATTTCTATTTAATAACAATGTGACACTCAGAGGTTCAACTTAGTTTCATTTCTAATCATAATGGTGAGGCTGAATTTCAATCTATATCTTACCAATTAGGGTAATGTTTCCAATCTGCTGAGTATCACACTGTGAGACTTCAAATGACAGAGGGCAGAAGAAAAACCCAACCGACTCTCTGATCTTAACTTCCTCTCTAATGTGGGGAGGAAGCCCTGGAATTACACAGCGTGTCAGCAAGAGGGAAGAGAATCAGGAATTTGGTTTTCTTCTTGTTTTCTCTGTCCTGGGCTCTCCATGGGCCAAGGCCACATGGCTTCTCAGAGGTCCTCACAGTCCTATTATGCTATGATTTCCTCCCCTGAGGTTTCTACAAAGAACACTGTGAAAAGCATCACCCCTGACTACAGGGGCCACCCACACAAGGGCACATTTCTGATTTCCAGCCCAGTGCTCTCAGACACAGTCTGTAGATGACTGGGCAATCCCAGGGGCTTCGTGCAGCTGCCACAAACACGATTGGCATGGCCACAGCCTGTTTCTGGCCTTAAAAAGAAAATGCTAAAACAAATTAGAAAGAACTTTTCCAAGACACCTGTGAATCCATCAGCCAGGAGCACAGGGCAGCAGGCCCATGGAGTGGAGGATCAGGGATGTTTTGAATTAAAGCTGATCAGATTTTGCCAAAGAGCTCTTACTAGTCTAACTAGCATGTTTGTCCCTGCCTTGCCATGCTCTCTTCACCTGGAAGCATGAGGATTTTTCATCTTCAGCCTCAGTTCCACCTAATTGCACAGCCTATACACGCCTAGTAGGGGTAAGTAAGTTTGGCTCCTGCAGGAAGTGGTTACCTACACACCCACAGAATTGTGGGTTTCTCTTTTTGGTTGTTTTGTTGTTGTTGTTGTTGTTGTTTGCTTGTTTTTGAGATGGAGTCTCACTCTGTCACCCAGGCTGCAGTGGTGCGATCTCGGCTCACTGCAACCTCCGCCTCCTGGGTTCAAGTGATTCTCCTGCCTCAGCCTCCTGAGCAGCTGGGATTACAGGCACCCGCCAACATGCCCAGCTAATTTTTTGTATTTTTAGTACAGGTGGGGTTTCACTGTGTTAGCCAGGATGGTCTTGATCTGCTGACCTCGTGATTCACCCGCCTTGGCCTCCCAAAGTGGTGGGATTACAGGCGTGAGCCACTGTGCCCGGCCAGGTTTCTCTTATTTTCTGCTTCTCTTGCCCAAATGTAAGACAGGATTCACTGTGGTTAGCATTTGTCTTCCTCGAGGGACTAGCACCCTGTCCTCAGGACCAGTTGTGCTGGGATGGAGAAAGAAAGGATAGAGTGGAGCCTGCCACCCTGCCTAGCTTTTGCCCCAGCTTCCTTTCCTGGAGAGCTAGGTCTCATCCCCAGTACCTGTGGCTTGATGGATGGAAGCCTTTGCTAGGTTTGCCAATCCACTGCAGCCACAGAGGATGCTATCACTCATCAGTTTTGAGCATCACTTTCTTGCTGAAAACAACTACAATGTCCCACTGGAGCAGTGGTTCTCACTCTTGAGCGTGCGTCAGAATCACCTGGAGGGCTAGCAAAAACATAGATTGCTGGGCCCCACCCCCACGGCTTCTGATTCAGTAGATCTGAGTAGGGCTTGAGGATGTGCATTCCTCACAAGATACCAATGATGTTGGTCTGAGGATTATACTTTGAGACCCCTAAGTAGTGGACTGGACCACTTAAATGTAGAAGAAAGCCTATGTGAGGAGAGACATAGATAGACATAAAATAAATAAAGAAGAATACCTCATATTTATTGAGAGCATTGTGCTAAACACTTGACGTTTCTTGCTTAAGCTTCACCACCATCCTATGATGTATGTATCATTAACATCCCCACATTCCCCTTGGAAATTTTGTTGTAGCAGGTTCACACAAGAGATGGCAAAGCTGGTTCTGACTCTTTAAACTTCAGTTTTTTGTAACAACTGCAATATGTTTCCCTATTTATTGCACCTCTGCTATTCCCTGTTGGTCAGTGCTACAGTCAGGAGGTGAAGCAGGTCTCCCAACCCTGCTCACTTGCCAATTCCTTCCCTCCTCCACCATCAGTGCTGTCAAGAGCTCAGTATGCCTCAAAGACCAACCCAAGATATGACAATCTCTACTCTTCAGGACTTCCCAATCAACAAGTATTCCCACAATGAAAATCATGTAATTTGTTAACCATAAAGTAAACAACTGAATGAACCACTATAATTCAATATTAACCAGAGCTGTAGGTCATGGATATTGTCATTGCTTCCACTGACAGACCTCTGGCATGCTGCCTGTCTTTGGGGCATGTGTAGTTCAACAGCTAGAAGGGTGGAGATTCTTGGTCCTGAATGCCCAGTTCCCTTGAGTGTTGAACACCCAGCCCCAATCATTTTAAGATGCACATATTTAAACTTATCAGGGATAACAGCAAATCAAATTAAAGAACAGAGTCTCCTGAGAGACACTCAAGATGAGATGACGGATAGCCAGGGCAAGTGAAAATGGGATGGGAGCCGGAGGCAACAGTGTCATCATTCAAAGGAACCTATCATAATACAACTGTGTGTTAAGGATCTGGGGTGAAATTATTACAGTTAGAGCACATAGATTTAAATATGATGGTATTGTCAACCCTTATTTCCTTGAGGGCAGAATCTGTGTCTGAGTCATCTCCTCGGCCTACAATGTTGAATGTCGTTTACACATTTTAGAGGCAAATAAAAATCTAGTGATAATTGGTAGGAAAGGAAAGAAATGGAAATGAAGAAGAAAGGAAGGAAAAGAAGAAAGAAGGAAAAAAAGAAAATGGAACAGAGGAAGAAAATTATGGCCACTGGCAAGATTTTCATTAAATCACAAAACTAGAAAACATGCTGCCTCTTCTAAACCAGCATGTCTCCTTTTTGCCTCCACTGACCAATTATATGTTCTTTTTCAATATGTATATTACAAACTTGTTTCTTTCCTCTGATATACCTAACCAACTTCTCTTTTTGTCACTTTGCCTAAAGTTGTACATGTACAATCTTTTTAAACTATTTTTTAACTTAAAAAGTAAATACTCATCTCCAGATACGATGTAAAGCAACTTTTTTAACCTCTCAATCTCTCTGCAGCCCACCCCTGCTCTCTACCTTTCTATCATTGCAATCTCTGAAAAGTGTCCATTGCAAACAATACCAGGTGTAGGTCAATGTTCTCCAGGAACAGAAGCAAAGAAAAAGCAACCGTACTTCTTACTACATGCTTGTTAGTGTGAAAACACAATAGATTTGATTTTTTTCTTTTTATAAAACCAGCCTTCAGGTCAGGTCAGCCCACACTGGATGTAAACTTGTTTTCTGACCAAGTAATGAGTCATTCTGAATAGGAGCATTAATTTATTTGCACCTCTTGGGGTAAGAGGGTGGGGATAAGTGTATCACCCAGAAGCAATCATTGAGAGTAATCTGTATGAAAAGGTTAATACAGGCAACCCTTGCCTTATAACTTTGTCAAAGATTAAAACTCAAAAATTTTTTGTTAAACCTGAAGGGAGAAAAATGTATTATAATGTATCTCTCTTCTGGTTTTATGTGTATCTAACACAGCAAATTGCTTCCTGTGTGATAGTGGACCAGAGCAGCAGTATCACCCAGGAACTTGTTAGAAATGCAGATTCTCATACCCCACCCCAGACCTACTGGATCAGAAACACTGGGGATAGGATGCCGGGAGTTTCACAAGCCCTCCAAGGAATCCTAATGCATGCTAAAGCCTAGGAGTCATTGCTCTACGAGTTCCACTTTTATAAAGAATGGAGTATCAACCTTAACATGAGTTAATGAGGTCTGTGCACCTCATCGGTTTGGCCAGTGTTACAGGATCTGTTGACTCTTGATAAAAGATAAGCCGAATGCTGACCAACAGGAGATGATCTAGCCAGAGCTCTGTGATAGAGCCATGGCCACTGAGCTTAACAATCTGACCGGCCACCAGGTGGCTGTTTTCGCCTTCCGACTTTCATCTGACAGCATCTACACCCCGGGATTGAGGAACTCTAAGAAACATCTTCACATGTGGGCTGCCTGCCAGCCACCTGGTTTTGATTTTGCTGTGGAATAAAAATGAAGCAATTAGCTTCCTGTTGCTAAATGGACTTCTCCTGATGCTTCTTACATGAATATGTTTTCCTGTTGAGTTTTGCTGTGATGAATTTGGGGCTTTATTGTCCCATCCAACATTCCACACTCTTAATAAATACAAAGGTTGGCTCTGTTGGAAGGATCTGAAGCTACCAACATCACCCCACCCTGTATCTGGCCAACATGGAGCTGTCCATACCTAATATGACAGCTGCAAAACTCACAAAAATAAATCTAAGTTATTTTCCACTTACTGATTTAGCTACTTCTCCCAGATACTAGTTCTTTCTGATCCATATTATTTATGTTACAATAAACAAATCAGTTTTACTGAAGAAAAGATTGATATTTACTTTATCCAATAAATAGGATAAGTAGGGTAGGGTAGGGTAGAGTTGGGAGAATGTAGACTGAGCTTTTTTTCTCCTTTATATGTATATTTTTACTTCTATCTGTACATGCAGAGATATAAATATTATCTATATATCATTTTGGAAATAGCTGGTAAAAATATTAATTTCACAAAATATTACATTTGGTCCTCAAATATGCATTAACCTCACCTACCTCTGGAATTTTTAACAAATCTCTTTTTTCACAACTTCCTTATTCTCTCAGATTCTGGTCCTAACTGCCTTTGCAGCATATCTCTGTGCAAAAGCATAATACGTTTTATGTTTTACTGTAAAATTATCTTCAGTACTTCAAAGTTACAACTCCTAGATAATGCACATCTATGTTTCTGTACAGCAACAGAACACATGTTTCTACCAGTCTCTATGGGATTCCCCCAAACTCTGTGTGTGTGTGTGTGTGTGTGTGTGTGTGTGAGAGAGAGAGAGAGAGAGCGAGCAAGAGAGAGAGAGAGAATGCTTGCCCAAACAGACAACCCTAAGATGTCCTCAATTCAAGTAATTTTTACGAGTACTAAAAGTCATAATAACATAGTCCTAGCCTTCTACTCTTGGAGAAGTCATGTCATGGGCACATTCATATATAAGAAGATTCTTTCCTGAGAACGTTGGGTAGCTAATTTCTCAGGAATGTGGTGCTGAGAATCATCTACAATCAATGATAAATGTTTGTATGATTAAACAAAAGACTAGACGAATGAATGAAGAATGTATGAGGCTTGCTATGGTAGCTCATGTCTGTAATCCCAGCAGTTTGGGAGGCTGTGGCAGGAGGATCACTTGAGCCCAGGAGCTCAAGATCAGCCTAGGCAGCACAGCAAGACTCCAGCTCTACAAAAGAAAAAAAATATATGGGGCATGGTGATGCGAGCCTGTAGTCCCAGCTAATCAGGAAGCTGAGGTGAGAGGATCATGAGATCCCAGGAGTTTAAGGCTGCAGTGAGCTATGATCACACCACTGTACTCCAGCCTCGGCAACAAAGCAAGATGCTGTTGAAAGAAAGAAAGAAAGAAAGGAAAGGAGGGAGGAAGGGAGGGATAAATGAAGGAAGGAAAAATAAATGGAATACTAGCAGCTAAATTTGTTGCTATGGCTAGAGGCCACCCTGGACAATATCTTTAAATAATGTGTGTGTTTTCTTGCATTTTTCCTAACAGTTCTTTCCTGCTTCATGATACCCACCCATGGGGCTCTCAGGGATGAATGTTCAGAGCCCTCACTTTCTCCTCTGCCCCTGTCCCCTGATGCAGTGCCTTTCCATGGCCAGCGTTCCAAAAGTGGACACAAGCATAAGATGACATAGACTGCTCAAAAACCGCCATGAAAGCTAAATCCAGAGCAAACCTGACTCCCATCTCTGAGCCACAGGATGCCAAGGACAAGCCAGGTATAAATCACTTCTTCCCTAGGGCATTCAGGAAAATATTACCAGCAAAGAAATAATTTCCATCACCTTAGGCATTGGGTGGAAAATGGAAACAGGCTTGGGAGGAAGTGAAGGCAGAAAATAAAGCTGCCTTCGTTCTGCCATGGGGCAGAAAAATTAAAAAGATGAAAGAAAAAAGCTTGAAAATGAATTGCTTAACCTTGGAGGACTAAAAGAAAGAGCCTACAGGGAAGACACTCAGAATGTGGATACAGAAAACCAAATAAAGCAATATTAAAATAGATTTCCCTAAAAATCTGCTGGTTTCATTTTTGTTATTGGCATATAAGCCAGTGTTTACATGTTATACAAATGCTGACATTACAAGGTTCAAAATAATCAGTTCCTTAAAACAGAAGAAACAATTATCTTGTGAGTTTAAAACAATACCGTAAAAATCTAGCAGACCACCATAAATATGCTATCGATATCAAATGTCATATTACTGACATATTCATTTGGAGATGCCGTCCCTTGTGAAATCATTCAGAAGAGAAAAATGACAGAAATCCAGAACAAAAGAGAAATTTTAAAATAAACATTTTAGTTTTAACTAGCAGAGCTGACCCTGCAATCTCGACAGTGACCATTAACTCCAATAGATTATAATAAAGTCCCATCACCTTTACCCCATTCCCATAGCTCCAGTGAAGTCAGTGAGCAGAGAAACCAAGCAAAAAGTGCATGATAGATTAGCTGAGAGCATCGACTGTGACAGGCATCTGTTTGGCACCCTCCATGGATTCTGGTCGTGGTGTTAGCTAATCTTCACACAGGCCCAATAATCCCAAGAAGAGAGGCTTTAAACAAGCTCTGACTTTCAGAATTAATCTGCTTTGAGGCAGAGATGTTCCTGTAAAATATTATTACTACTTTCATTTCTGGTTCCTTGCAAAAATTAATGCAAGATAAAAAAAATAACGTTTTGACAGGCACAATGGCACATGCCTATAGTCCCAGCTACTTGGGAGGCTGAGGTGGGAGGATCATAACAGCCCAGATCAGGCCAGCCTGAGCAACATAATGAGACCCCATCTTTAACGTACTTTTTCAATTAAAAAATACATAAATAACTAAATGTTTACTCTGCATTTTAGTTGAAAGAAACATACGACATAGGAACTTGCACATATTTCAGTCTATAGCTTCTTCATACACACACATATGTGTTCCTACATAATGTATGGACTTCATATAAAAGTAGAGAGAACACTATTGTTGGAAAGAGAAATTCTGGGTTTGAGGGCCAACTCTAAGGCTATTTGATGGGGTAAATCTTTTGAGCACTCTGAGCTCCAATTTTCTTATTTATAAGAATGCTTCTTTTCCCTTCCCACTACACTTGGTGATTTTAAGACTCTGAGAGCGAAGGAAAGCCTGTGGAAATGCTTTATATCCTAAAGCATGTCTAGAAACTGCAGTATTTCTATGTTTACTTCTCACTTGTCTTCATGTTGTGTTAATGTAGGAATGCACTTTTTTGTAGTACATGGCTATTTGACATATGTATTTTTGCTGTTTATCAAAACATTTCAGATTCGCTCATTAGAATATATTATTAATTAATTAAACCCTTTGGTAAATCTTTTGTAAAGCATTGCTTGTCTTTAAATCTAGTCTTCCCTAGACTCCGCTTGCTTAATGCAGGACAGTCTACAATTTGTTTTTATAGCTCTAGAACCGGTTTTCTCAAGCTCAATGCTATTGTCATTTGAGGCTAGATAATTTGGGGGACCGTCCCGTGCATCGCATGATGTTTAACAGCATCCTTGGTTTCCACCTCTAGATGTCAGTAGTACATCCCAACCCAGTTGTGAAGACCAAAAACATGTTCTCGGATATTGTCAAAGAGGACACCCGGGGGTGTCAAAATTGCACCTAGTTGAGAACCAACTAGATACTGAGAGTATGTAGAGAAAGGAGGGAAAAAATATTTGTTTTAAAAGCAGGGATCCTGGATTTCAATCAAGCCCCAGTCTTGCCTCTGGCTATGCAAGCTTGAACAAATTACTAACTTTTCTAGGCTGGGTTCCATAGATATATGAGGTAATTAGACAAGATAACCTTTAAGGAACCTCGCAGCTCTAACATTCTACAGGTTTTGTACATTTGTTTACTGACTTCCTCCATGAAATGGATTTTTCTTTTCAAAAAGTGAAAACTTTATGTCCTTTGTGTTATAAAAGGAACAGCTTCAATATTACCAATGTGTAGAGTAGTACCTCCCTTATCTGTGGTTTCGTTGTCTGCAGTTTCAGTTACTCTGGGTCAACCATGGTCCAAAAATATTAAATGGAAAATTCCATTTCTACATTTTAAACTGCATGTCACTCTGAGTTGTGTGATGAAATCTCATAGTATCCTGCTTCCTCTTGCCTGGGGTGTGAAGCTTCCCTTTGTCCAGCGTATCCATGCCGTCTCCACTCCCTGCCCCTTAGTGACCTAGTAGCCCTCTTGGTTATCAGGTTTACTGTGCAGTATCACAGTGCTTGTATTCAAGTAACCCTTGTTTTACTTCATAATGACCCCAAAGTGCAAGAGTAGTGATGCTGGCATATTGTTACAATTGTTCTACTTTATTATTGGTTATTGTTGTTACTCTCTTACTCTGCCTAATCTATAAACTAAACTTTATTATAGGTATGTACGTATAGGAAAAAAGCATAGTATATATAGGGTCTGGTATTATCCGTGGTTTCAAGCATCCACTGGGGATCTTGGAATGAACTCCTGCCAATAAGAGGGGACTACTTTACTTGATAAAGGCTATTTATTTGGTTGGTATAATGTTTTCACAATTTTATAATTATTATCCACAATTCCTACAGCTGGCACTTCTTACAATATACTGCATTTCCAGGAAAAGATGAACTCATATAGGAGGACTTGGGAGTGATCTAGGTAACTACATACTTCTTGCCTTGTTATTAAGTGTACTCCCTTTTATCTATAACATTCATTTGCTGTTGGCTGTGAGTCAAACTTCTAAAGTAAAGATTATATTCTGCAATCACTTTGAAGCAATTCTTTCCTCCAAATTGATGAGCTACTAGAAGAAAATATCAAAATCAACTTTGTTGGTTGACTTCAGGGTCAATACAAAAGGTCTAACAATTTATTTCCCACTCAGTTAAAGATAATGCTCAAAAATGAGAAACAGGTAGTCTCCACCTTAAGGTCTTGAGAGCTATGAATTAGCCATAATGATCCTGCTCCAATGACAAAAGAACTCTTCCCAAGTCTGACTTTAGAATCTGCTGCTACTGGAGTCTCTGTCCTTTTACTCCTCCAAATATGCCCCTCATTGCCATGTTCCTATTCTCTACAGCAAAACTGCCACCAGAAGAATTAGAAGGCCAGGAAACCTTCAGCCCAAGGAATCCTTAGGAAGTCAGAATTGAGAAGTTAGAGCTCTACATCATGCAGATTCAAGGACATGTGATGGAAACCACCTTGGAAAACAGCTCCAGAGTAGAAGAACTTGAACTGTGATTGACAAATTGCTAAAGTCTCAGTGTGGACAAACCTGAGAGTTAAGAATTCCAGAAGGACACAGTCAGGTCGAGGGAGCCCACAGTTTTTTAAGTTTTACCTCTGACAGCTAGCTCAACTAGGTTTTTACAATAAATATCCAAGAAAAGTCCCATCATACTTCCAGCAGTGCTAAAGGAAAGGGAACCATTTTGAAACACACTGGAGCACTCCTTAACAAGGTTTGCCCTCATGAGACACTGCTTAACCAGTCTCTAACCTGCTGAAGTTTTATTGAACCCTAACTGACCTGGGTGAAGGGAAATACACATCAACTCTAGGCAGATCTAGCCTTCCCTGTGGAAGAAGGGAAATACCCCACTCCAGCCCACTCTACATTGTTTTCCCTAAGAAGACTGGGATGGATTGAGAAGCACTTGCAAAATCCACAGTCCAGAGGCACAGAAAGCACTAAGGCACTAAAAGGCACAGAGGCATTAAAGACAGACCTAATCATAGGACTATAGAATAAAGAGGAAAAGGAACAGAAGATACATTTTTTAATTACTTGAGAAATTCCTCAAATTAGTGTCAAACACCAAACCACAGATCCTGGAAGCTCAGAAAAAGCTAAGCAGGATAAATGCCAAAAAGCACATCTAGGCATATCACTTTCAAACTATAGAAAACCAAAGATAAAGAAAAACTCCTGAAAGAAACCAGAGGCAAAAAAACACCTTACCCATAGAGGAACAAATATAAGATTACATCCAGCTTCCCCTTTGAAACCATGCACGTAAGAAGAGAATGGAGTGAAATATTTAAAGTGTTTGAGAAGAAAAAAAAAAAAACTCACCAACCTAAAATTCTTGCTTTACCCTGCAAGACTATTTTTCAAAAGTAAATGAGAAATAAAGACTTTCTCAGAGAAAGATGGAGGAAACGTGTTGCCAGTAGTTCTGCCTTGCAAGAGATGTTAAGAGAAGTTAATTAGGAAGAGGTAAAATAGTATAGGTCAGAAACTCAGATTCTCATAAAGATAGGAAGAACATTGAAGAAGAAATAAGTGAAGGTAACATAAATTTATTTTTCTTATTCTTGAGTAATTTAACAGATAACAATTTTTTGAAATAATAATAGCAACAATGTATTCATTATGTATGCTTATACATAAATGGCATGAATGATAGCAATGACACAAAGGATAGGAGGGAGAAATTAGGATAATTTTGTTATAAGGTACTCACTTCTCATGAAATAGCATAGTGTTGTTTGAAAGTGGACTTACATTCATTGTAAATGTATATTGTAAATTCTAGGGCAACCACTAAAAGGAGTTTAAAAAGAAGTATAACTGATATGCTAAAAAAGGAGAAAAGTAAAATCATATAAACTAAAACAATGAAAGGCAGAAAATCAGTGTAAGACAAAAATAGAAACAAAGAACAAGAACAAATAAATAGAAAATAGTAACAAATGTGGTAGATATTAATCCAGCTACATCGTAATCACTTTTGACATAAGTAATCTAGTCACACTAACTAAAAGAAAGAGATTGTCAGAATCAATAAAAAGAAAAGACTCAACTATATCTTGTCTATAAGAAACCCACTTTAAATATAAAGATGCATATAGGTTAAAAGTAAACATATATACAAAAAGATATAGGTTAAATGTAAACCTATATGCAAAAAGATGAAAAAAGACATACCAGCTAACACTAATCAAAAGAAACTGGGAACACCTATATTAACTTCAAACAGAATAAATGTTGAAGTAAGGAAAGTTTTCAGAAATAAAGAAATACACTGAGTAATGATAAAGAGGCCAGTACTCCAAGAAGACATATCAATCCTTACCATGTATGCACCTAACAACACAGCATCAAGCTGCATGTGGGAAAAACTGATAGAACTCCAAGGAGAAATAGATGAATCCACCATTATTGTTAGAAATCTCAAACCCTTCTATCAGAAATGAACCAATCCAGCAAAGATAAATTCAGTAAGGACATAATTGAACTCAACAAACCCATCAATCAACTGGACATAATTGACACCTATAGCCTACTTCATCCCACAACAGCAGATTACATATTCTTCTCAAACTCTGTGAAACATTGACCCAGATAAATCACATTCTGAGCCATAAAACATGCCCTTAACAAATTTAAAAGAATAGAAATTATACAAGATCTGCTTTCAGGCCAATGTGGAATTAAAGTAGAAATCAATAACAGAATGATAACTGGAAAATCCCAAAATACACGTATACTAAACAAGCTACTTCTAAATAACACAGAAGTCAATGAAGAAATCTCAAGAGAAATTTTAAAATATTTTAAACTGAATGAAAATAAAAACACAACTTACCAAAGTGTGAGATGCAGTGAAGGCAGTGCATAAAGGGAAATTTATAGCATTGAATACATATATTTAAAAAGAACATCTAAAATGAATAATAATTTAATACATTATAAAAAGAAGAGCAAAATTAAGGAAAAAAGAAGTGGAAATTTAAAAGAAATTAAAGGAGAAAGATTTAAAATAAATAATCTAATAAATGAATAATCTACTAAACAAGAAAAAGTGAGTAACTTAAATCCAAAACAGAGTAAGTAATAAAATGTAGAGCAGAAACCGATAAAATTGAAAACAGAGAAAACAAAAACAAAAACTTGTTCTTTGAAAAGATCAATGAAATTGATAAGCCCCTACCCAGGCTAACAGAAAATAAACAGGAATTACACAGATGACTAATATCAGAAATAAAAGAAGGGCCATCATTACAAAGTCCAAAGAGATCAAAAAAATGAGAGAACACTATGCACCACTCTATGTCTACCAATTTGATAACCTAGATGAAACGGACCAAGTCCATGAAAGACACAATCTTCAAAAAATTACACAAGAAGAAATAGACAATCTGAATAGGCCAATATCTATTAAAGATAGTGAATCAATTAATAATAATATACCAAAACAGAAAGCACCAGATCCAGATGGATTTACCAGAGAATTCTACCACACATTAAAGGAAGAAATTATATCAATTCGATATAGTCTCTTCCAGAAAACAGAAGCAAAGGAATAATTCCTAATTTATTTTGTGAGGCCAGTATTACCCTAATACTAAAACCAGACAAAGTCATTACAAGACAAGAAAAATACACCATGACCAAGTAAAGGTTATCCCAGATATGCGTATCTAGTTCAACATTCAAAATCACTTAATGGGAAAGTGCCATGGACAATATTGCTGAATAGACGTACCTGGTGCTCATCTTCCTCTCAAGAAAGACCCAAGGTAATGAATAAAAAACTGAAATTCAACTGGAGTATCTGAGGGAGGGCACTGAAGTGCAGTAAGGAAGTATTGAGATCCCTGTGGAGCACAGAAGCCCAGAATGGCAGCACAGAAAGAAGAGTGGAGCCCCTGCTCCAGCCACCTCATCTCCCCTGCCTGGACTGGCTCAGAGTCAGGAGGGACTTTATTCTGAGAAAAAAAAGAAAAAAAAGGAGACAATCCCCATTAACCCCCATTTTCACCATAGATACCTGCAGTCCTTACTACAGGAGAATCCTGCAGTCCTCACAAGCCCTGAGCCCAGTTTGAAGAGCTATCTGGAATTAGCATGATTGCATTACTCTGGATTAGAAGCACAACTTGTGCACTCCCTACCCCACCCCCTTTATTACCCAAGTTGCCGCAGCATAATGCCAACTTGAAACTAGAGCCACTGCCAGAAGACATCCTCCTCTGGGGCCCAATAGTCACTGCACCTCTCCAGCCATGGGGCTCTGCCATCATTCCACGAAGTCCATTCAAGTGGCTGCAATGCCATGATCCCACCTGCTCAGAGCCTGGGCCCAGGAATGGTTGTGACTCTGGTCCTGAGGAAGCCAACCCTAGACCAGCTGTACTGCCATGTGCCCATGTCCCCAGTCAGAGAAATGGCCCTGCAGAACTGCCCCAGGTGGACCTGCCCTTGAGCTGGCTGAGGAACAACATGCCTATAACCTTGGCCATAGAAATAGCCCAGCAGACTTGCCCCTGGCAAGCACCCCCTGTGTCCCTGGATGGGGAAACAGCAAGGCAGACCTGTCTTTAAAGGATTTACCCCAAGATGACTGAGTAGCTGGGCACCTGGCCTCTGGCTGGAGAAACAGCCCAATGGCCCTGACCTCAGTGTGCCAGTCCCCAAGCCAGCAAATCTGCCACACACATCTGTGCCCCTATGCCCTGAGAAACAGTCTGATTAGACTACCTCTGGGCAAAGCAATGCCACTGCTGCCCCAAATTCCTGCAGCCTAAGCTGCTGAGATGCTTGCAAACATTGCTAATTTAGATTAGAGGTGAAGAAACTGCACAGAGACTGCACTACTACATTCTTGCAGCCTAAGCTACTGAGGTGCTTGCAAATATTGCTAATGTAGATTACAGGTGATGAAACTGTACAGAGACTGCACTACTACATTCACCCAGAACAAAAGCCAATGCACCCCATCCAATCGGCACCCCAGGATTTGTCTATAGGAATAAGTATTTTTCTATAAAAGCTACTTCATAAAATTGGAGAGGGCAACTATTCTACCGGATGCACAACTATCAATGTAGGGGTATGAGAAACATAAAAAAAAAAGACAACACCTCCAAAGGAACACAGTAATTCTCTAGTAACAGACCCCAAAGAAAAGGAAACATTAAAATACCAGAAAAGGAATTCAAAATGATGATCTCAAGGAAATTTGGTGACTTCAATGATATCAGGAAAACAATTCATGATCTGAATGATAAATGCAACAATGAAATATATAATTTAAAAAAAAAACAGGAATCTCGCCAGGCACAATGGCTCATGCCTGTAATCTCAGCACTTTGGGAGGCAAAGGCAGGCAGATCACCTGAGGTCAGGAGTTCAAGATCAACCTGGCCAACATGGTGAAACCCCATCTCTACTAAAAATATAAAAATTGTCTGGGCATGGTCATATGCACTTGTAATCTCAGCTACTTGGGAGGCTGAGGCAGGGAGAATCGCTTAAACCCAGGAGGCGGAGGTTGCAGTGAGCCAAGATCATGCCATTGCACTTCAGCTTGGACGATAGAGCAAGACTCAGTCTCAAAAAAAAAAAAATAACAGGAATCTTAGAGCTGAAGAATTCAATGAATGAAATAGAAATAAAAATACAGTTGACAGCTTCAACAACAGATTAGACCAAGCAGAAGAATTTCTTTTTTTTTTTTAAGACGGAATCTCACTCCTGTCACCCAGGTTGGAGTGCAATGGTGCAATCTTGGCTCACTGCAACCTCCGCCTCCCAGATTCAAGTGATTCTTCAGCCTCAGCCCCTCAAGTAACTGGGATTACAGGCTCCTGCTACCACACCTGGCTAATTTTTCTGTATTTTTAGTACAGACAGGGTTTCACCATGTTGGCCAGGCTGGTCTCAAGCTCCTGACCTCAAGTGATCTGCCCGCCTCAGCCTCCCAAAGTGTTGGGATTACAGGTATGAGTCACCATGCCCAGCCAGGCAGAAGAATTTCTGAACTTGAAGACAGCCTTTTTAAAAAAAGATAGGCAGACCGAAAGAAAATGAAGGAAAGAAGGAAGAAGGAAGGAAGGAAGGAAGGAAATAAATGATCACCTACAGGACTTATGGGAAACCATTAAGAGAACAAAATCCACATTATAGAAATTCCAGAAGGAAAAGAAATGAGCAGAGGTAAGAAAACATATTTAATAAAATAATAGCTGAAAACTTTCCAAGTTGCTTTCCTATATGACAGCAATTAAAAGTGGAATTTGAAATTAAAAACACATTGCCATTTACATTAGCACACAAAGAAATGAAATACTTAGGCACAAATCTAAGAAAATATGTATAAGATCTATAAACTATTAGAAAAACTATAAAAGTCTGAATGAAAGAAATCAAAACAGAACTAAATAAATGGAAATCTATTCATGTGCATAGAGTCAATATTGTCTAGATATTAGTTCTATCTAATATGATCTATACATTCAACTAAATCCCAATCAAAATAGCAGCATTTATTTTGTGGATACTGAAAAACTGATTCAAAAGTTTACATAGAGAGACAAAAGACCCAGAATAGCCAACTCAATGCTAAATGAGAACAAATTCAGAAAATTGACACTACCCAACTTAAAGACATAGTATAAAGGTATATACTATACCTTTATAAAAGTAACCAAGACAGTGTAGTATTGGCACAAGAATAAACAAGAAAATCAAAGGATCAGAACAGAGAGCCCAGAAATAGGCACATAACATAGTTAACTGATCTTTGACAAGGAATAAAGGCAATAAAATGGAGCAAAAATGGTCTTTTTAAATATGGGTGCTGGCCATGGAAAACTATGCAGCCATAAAAGGGAATGAGATCATATCCTTTGGAAGGACATGGATGGAGGTGGAGGCCGTTACCCTTAGCAAACTAATGCAGGAACAGAAAACCAAATACCATGTGTTCTCACTTGTAAGTGGGAGCTGAATGATGAGAACACGTGGACACATGGAGGGGAACAAAACACACTGAGACCTGTCAGATGATCGGGGGTGGGAGGAGGGACAGCATCAGAAAGAATAGCTAATAGTTGCTAGGCTTAATACTTGGGTGATGGGATGATCTGTGCAGCAAACCACCATGGCACATGTTTACCTATGTAATAAACCTGCACATCCTGCACATGTGCACATGTATCCCTGAACTTAGAAGTTGGAAATAAGAAAATTATATATATATATATATATATATATATATATATATATATATATACACACACACATGGTGCTGAACAACTGGCCATTCATGTGCAAAAAAGTGAATATAAACACAGACTTTAAACCCTTCCCAATAATTAATTCAAAATGAATCATAGAGCTAAACATAAAATGCAACTATAAAACTCCTAGAAAATAACAGAGAAGAAAATCTAGATGGCCTTGTGTATGATGACTTTTTAGACTAAAAAACCAAAAACATAATCCATGACAGAAATAATTGATAATCTGGACTTCATTAAAATTAAAAACTTCCATTCTGTGAAAGATAAAGTCCAAGAGAATGAGAAGACAAGCAACAGATGAGGAGAAATTATTTGCAAAAGACATATCTGATAAAGGACTGTTATGCAAAAGATACCAAGGACTCTTAAAATTAAAATGAACAACCCAATCTAAAAAAACTGAGCAAAATACCTGAACAGACACTTCACTAAAGAAGATATACAAGTGGCAAATAAACATATGAAAAGATACTCCATATCATATGTCATCAGGAAAATGCAAATTAGAACAATGAGAAACCACCACATACTTACTAGAAAGACTGAAACACTGATGACACCAAATAATGGCAAAGATGTGGAGCAACAGGAGCTGTCATTCATTGCTGGTGGGAATGCAAAATGGTACTGCTACTTTGGAAGACCCTTTGGCAATTTCTTACAAAACTAAACATAATCTTGCCATGCAATTTACCTTGTTATTTACACAATTTGCCTTGTAATTTACACAAAAGAACTGAAAATTTATGTCCACACAAAAACTTGCACATGTATGCTTACAGCAGCTTTATTCATAATTGCCAAAACTTGGTAGCAACCAAGATATCCTTCAGTAGGTGAATGGATAAACAAACTATGGAGCATGCGTACCATGGAATATTATTCAGTGCAAAAAAAAATGTGCTATTAAGCCGTGAAAACACCCAGAGGAACCTGTGAGAAGCCAATCCGATAAGACGATATACTGTATGATTCCAACTACATGACATTCTGGAAAATGCAAAACTATGAAGTTAGTAAAAAGATGAATAGTTATCAGAGGTGCAGTTGTAGAGGAGGGATCAATAGGTGGAGCATAAAGGATTTTCATGGTAGTGAAACTACTTCTCTGTATGATACTAAAATGTCCAAACTCATAGGATGTACAACACCAAGAATGGACCTCCATATAAACAATAGACTCCAGGCGATAATTGATGGGTCAGTGTAGGTTCATCAGTTGTTACAAATGTACCACTCTGGTGGGGAATATTGATAATGGAGGAGGCTATGCTTGTGTAGGGGGCAGGATATATATAAGAAATATTACCTTCTTCTCAATTTTACTGTGAACCTGAAATGTCCCCAGAAAAATAAATTCTCTAAAATCTATGAAGATTGAAATAATCATGGAATTGATCAAATAATAATATAATATGCATTTCTTAAATTCATAATCCGGAAAATTAGGCTTTAGTCTACAAATAGGTTTTTGTTTGTTTGTTTTGGTTTGTTTGTTTGTTTAGAGATTGAGTCTTGCTTTGTCACCCAGACTGGAGTGCGGTAGTGTGATCATGGCTCACTACAATCTCGAACTCTTGGGCTCAAGTGACAAATAGGTTTTGAGGATATTTGTATAAGCATAAACATCTTCTGGATAATTTCAAAACAGAACAGAATTATATCAGTTCTTACCACAGTAAAATTTCAAAAAGATTTTAAGTATACCAATGTATATTAATAGGCAAAAAGGAACAAGAAAATAAAAGAGTACCTTCAACATCCCCTTCATGTAGTTAAGATAATTTTCCTTTCTGATGTGCAATTGACATGTTTAAAGACCAGTCATTTCATTGGACAGTTTTCTTTTACAATTAGGACCATTTACTTAGGTTAATCTTGACAAAGCTTGGCTTATCTTCACGTGCAATAACAATCACTGCTTACTATGCTTTCAAAATGTGCTTTATGAAACAAAGAGGCCGTGGTAAATGTCCATTTTCAAATAGAATAACATTTCCATTTCACCCAAGTTTTGTCAGGGAATTTGTCATGGAATTAAGCATTAGGTCTACCAAGAGACATAACATAAATTTTGACATATTAAGTAGGGACCAGTGACTAGCAGACACTCTAATAATGTCCCTTCCCTGATACTTAGATAAAATCCACTCCAGATCTGCAAGTTCTTTCAGAAGAATCTGGCCTCTCTATGCACTACTAATATAATGGTCATTTGGGGGCAAAATTTATTCAAGGTACTCATTTACACCACGTGTGCCACGCAGTCCCGCATGCTCTTCTTCATGCTTCCGTTGTTAACTATGATCTCCTCCGGCCCTTTTTAAATATATCAGCACTACGCATGTAAATTTTCTGAAAGCATTCCTAATATTAAATGGTTTCTTTTTGTTTCCAGTTTACCTGCCTAACATTAATATGAGAAGATTACATGGTACCTTGCAGATAAAAAAAAAACCACTCTACACTAGTGTGGTAGGCAAGAATGGCCCTAGATAAAATCATGAAATAAATACTCTTATTCCTGCAACCCTTCTATACCAACATTCCTCTGTAATTCCTTCTGCCCCTAGAATCTCAGGGCTCTCAATTAATCCTGGTTACAAAGAATAGTGGACCGATTAATATTCTTACATTGAATCATCCTGTATATTATAACTTCCATAGAGTTGGAAGTTATAAACACAAAGGAATAAATTACTAATGGTGGAATTTCAAACTTGAACTACATATTACTTAAGGAGATATTTTGTGGCGTGGGACTTTCTTTTTGCCCCTCAAAGCATACCATCTAGATGACTACCCATTTCACTCCCACATAAGAATGGCAATGGTTCCATTGTGCAGGCAGGCTTTCCAGATAAGATCTAAAGCAGCTTTCTAGAATTCTTCTTATGCCATTAACTTCACTAGCAAGAAACGTCAGGAGCAAAATTCAGTCCTGTTCTGCCCTGTCCAGGCCTAAAAGTTGCATGTGATCTGAGATTGATGGGCAAGGTGACATGATTCTAGCCCATATTTCAACTGCAAAGATTCCATACTATATCCCCCCTTGGTGGAGTTGGGGTAATCCAGAAAACAACCATCATCTGGCTAGAGGGCCTTCTGGAGAAGGTAGGACATGTGCAGGACTCTCATAGCTGAAAGAATGTGATCCCAGGGCAGGAGAGTAGACTTTTATAGGTAACTGTTCCCAGTGATGGGGACGGTGAAGAAAGATATGTATGTCAGAGGAAAACACCTTGGATACTGATCTTCAGCTTCTAAGAAGAAGATCTGAGCTCTTAGGGGCAGATGGCTGTCTCCAGTATCCAGACACTAAGGTACACCACATCCTCATGAGTAGGGAGTCAAGAATAGAGTGCTCAGTTAGAACATCCCTTTGTGGCAATGAAGAATGCCCTTGAAGACATGGTAAGCCCCATTACTCAGTGCCTTACTATGCCAAAGCAATGGCAGGAAGAGCTTTGTTTCCTTGAAGGCATGGGTACTTTTCATTCATTTTGCCAATAATAACTGGCCAGAGAACTGACTGTATGTTCCTACTGTTTCAGCTGCCTGGAGACTTTGAACAAAGACTGTAGTTAAACTATTACAAAGAATTGAGGTTTTATAGTACGCAAATTTGTTCTCATTTGTCTCAGTCTTGATTTCTTACTCAAATTGTGTTTTTGAAACCATTCTTTTCTTTTTATTGTTTCTTTGCTTGTAATATGTTATTTTTAAAGATATAGTTGTCTTAGGTCACTCCTATGTCAAATATTTCGTCTAATGAAGGAGAAGAGTTGATAAGAGAAATATCTAGACACCACAATAATAAGACATGTCATCTCTTGTCTCTCTCAGACAGTTCTACTTCTTAGCACAAAGGTCCAATGAAGTGCGCAGCAAAATATGGGCTCATGACCACATTCAAAAAATCCCCTCAAGTGTTTATTTTAAATGCCTATTTTCAGGTTCATCCAACATACACTGAACCAGGAACTTTGGGGTGAGTCTCAGGAATTTAAGGTTTCAATAAGCAACCCTTAATATACTAATTAGCATTCAAGTTAGAGAACCAGTGGTCTAAGGAAAAGACCTCACACTCTCCTTGCATGTCCTAGACAAAAGCTAACGCGACTTTAGTTTTAAGAATCTGAATTTGAACTTGGAGGATTGGTCATGCCTTATACTGCTTTATCATCTAAATATCATGAGATTTCTTAATATAAGTTTAATTAGAACTTTAACTTTTACAAATTCCATCTTCCAACTAGTGTTATGATAATCATACAAATGTAAGGCTTAGTTGAATACCAGCTTACAAAATTGAAATGACTCATGTTTTAACTTGGTGAAGAGCACTTATATGTTTACAAAAAATTCAAGAGACAGCAAAGGTCCTGGCATCACTTTTGCCACTGTTGGCAGCTATAGGTCATCTGCCAATGTTTTGACTATCTCCAAAAGTATTTAGTGCTAGGGAACCATGACCACGTTTCATTTGCCTGATGCCACATCAAATTATTTCCAATAATGGTAATGGTTTGGTACTATTATGTGCAAACCAAATGGTTTTGTGTCACCTGTTTACCTGTTTTATAAGAACAATGGAACTCTGTAGTTAGACCTGAATATTTACACTAATTATGTTTTCATTTTCATTTGGTGTTTAGGTAACAGGAGTGAGAAAAATGTTTATTAGCTCCCAAATAGAGGTAAAAACACTAATTAAAGAGGAAAAGGTGAAATGTTATTCTAGTCAAATGCTAATATAATCTAATAACAATTAGAGCATTTGTAGCAAATGGAAATATCTCAGAGTAAGAATGCTATTATCATTTTAAAATCATATGGTACTCTTCTCTGCCAATCATTAATTCATCTTGCACTCTGTTATCAACGACCTGATGATCCCATTTGAAACCAGGTGAGCCTATGCCTTGCACATTTTGCCAGAAAATTTGCTATGCTAAACTTATTCTTATACTGCTAGATCATAAACTGGCAGATTATAGTTTACAACTTTATGAATGCCCTTTATAAGCTATCAAAGCCATTTGTAGGCTTTTCCAAAGCAACAGAGTGTAATGAAGTTATTTTGGGTGTAAGTTGATGTGCTAAATGGAATCAGTTGACCCATGATTTATCCAAGAGTTTGTTAAGTAAGCACGTCAGCCTCTACTTAGATGGTGAGAAATAACCTCTAAAGATATCCCACTTGTAAAAAATTCTGTATTCCTCTGTCTCTCTCTACCCCTAATTGTACATTTTCTATTCCCTCTCTCTAGTAACTCTACCATGTACTTAGCAATTTAGCTGTAGAAAATTCAGCATGCAAATTGGTCTCATGAAGAATGATTGTCATAATAACTAATATTTTGGCCAAGAATGAAGATAGACAGAGCTAAAAAGAGCCCAACATACAGTAAGGAGCCAAGTTCAATCAGACCTGGGACTTGAAGCACAGTTGCCCAGCCAAGTGCAGCCTAGTTCATCTGACTCAGCTGACTCACACTCTACATGCATGAAGAATAAAAATAAATGAATCACTGTGTTATAGGAGTAGTTTGTTGCACAACAATGGCTGACTGACACAGATCTATGAAGTAAGACAATTTGCCTAACAGTAGACTTTCCAACAGCAATGATGAAGGCTGGAAGTCAATAAAATAATATTTCCAATGTGCTGAGATAAAATAATAGCCAACCTAGAATTCTATAACCCAGACAACTATTTCTAAATGGTTAGATGAACAAGAAAAAAGTGCATTTACAATCAACAGACATTCACCAAAGAAATATCCAGAGGAAATATATGGTCCCTAGAAGGAAAGTCTGAGATAAGAATGGTGAGCAAAGAAGTTGGGAAATATGTAGTTATAATAAACAAACGTGGGTGGCATAAAATATTTAGTCTGAATTACAAGGTTTTTACCTGAAAGATAGAATTAAAATACTAGGCAGTATCCTAATGAAACTAACATTTCTGGCATTCTTATAATATTCAAGAGAAGACTAAAGTAGTATCTGATAAGATTTGGCTGTGTCCCCACCCAAATCTCATCTTGAATTGTAGTTCCCATAATTCCCATGTGTTGTGGGAAGGACCCAGTGAGAGATAATTGAATCATGGGGGCACTTACTCTCATACTGTTCTCGTGGTAGTGAACAAGTCTCATGAAATCTGATGGTTTTTTAAGGGGTTTCCCTTTTCATTTGGCTCTCATTCTCTTGCCTGCTGCCACGTAAGTGCCTTTTGCCTTCTGCCATGATCGTGAGGCCTCCCCAGTCACGTGGAACTGTGAGTCCATTAAGCCTCCTTTTCTTTATAAATTACCCAGTCTCAGATATGTCTTTAACAGCAGCATGAGAATGGACAAATACAGTACCTATAGATTTTGTTAAGTTAAATGCATGTGGTAAAATTTAAAAGTAACCACAAAAAGAACAGAAGTAAACTGTATAACGTCTAAACTGATACAAGGCAGAAAATTAGATAAGAAAAGCTAAGCAAGATAATAAAAGCTTCAAATTTTTTTTAAGTCAAGAAAGAAGCATAGTTTGATTGCTTCTAAGCTAGAAGAAACAATTTGAGTTAAGTATTGAGTATACAGGGTCCAAATATCAATACAAGACATATAAGCAAGAAAGGGCTTAATAAAGGGGCTAACCAATTCCATAAAGAAGACTAGAATTCATTAAAGAGGGATTGTAGCCACCCATGGCTGAAGCCAGCATTTTCCCTGAGCCTGTTAATAAGTTTGATTTGATTTTTAAGTACTTGTAGGTTTTCCTCTACTTTACCAGAGGTGTTAATCATTACTAAACCCAATAAAAAGTCCTAGCCGACTCAGTGATAGTAAAACTTTCATGCTTCCTTTTTGTCAGTAACTATTATCCCTGCCATAAGGATAATAATTAAGCTAAATACAACAGCAATGGAAACTCTGTCCAATACTTCAGTAAGAAGATGCTACTATGTATAACCCTATTGCAAATAGTATAGTGAGTATAGCAATTTCCACAAGTGTGGTGTAGTAGATAATTTCTATCTAAAATTTTACTTGCCAAGATACAGAATTTTTCCTTTGGTGGTCTATGAAGCCTTGGTTTTATTTTCCCAAAGAAACCTCTGGGTTATGGGCATCCTACTCACTTTCATTACCTGGCAGAATTTGCAGGATAATTGCCCAGAACTAGCATACTGATGCAGATTTTTACATTACCCATCCCTTTTTCTTTCTTCCAAACTGCAGGAGATTGTCACTTGATTCACAGGAATAAGCAGGGTTAATCTAAAATGTAGGCAAAAAGCTTAAAAACAATTAGAGACTAGGATTTAATGAGAAACGTATGATAAGCTTTGGATAACAGTTTTTCTCTCCAGTCCTCATTTTTTATAAAAATAAATTATGATAGGACCGTGTGTGTTGTTCATAGAATAAACTTTAGTCCTATACATGGCCTGATTATTTGCATAAGGTGCTGCAAGAAAGATTATTTCTACATAGGCCTTTTGGATTGGCTTTGATGAAACTATGTTCCACAAGGAGTCTCAGATAAGACCTTTTAAAGCCAAGCCCAGCCATGGGTTTGTGTCCTCAAATACCTGTGAGTTGGGTGATCCTCTCCTCTTGAGGTCCCAAGATAAACTCGGAGCTCCCAGACCTGTTAGAAAGTTACACAGTGGTGCTGATGACTAACAAAAATAGTTCATTTTTACAAAGTATATTTTTGTTGTTGTCCTGAATCATCACCTTGGTGACAGGAAGTAGAGCAAACTGACAGATACAAGGGGATTTATAAAAAACCTCTTTATTTAGGCAGATTCTCTGGAACATTCACCACCTCTAAGTCCAGTGCCGAGAAGTCATCTCTGTTCTGACTTATTGGCTCATTAGAAACCAGCAGCAATGCCTCCAGAATTGAATCCCTTTATTCATTAGTCAATACTGGCATATTTTGGTATAAAGCATCGTATGCATTCAAAACTTCTCTTTGAAATGAAAGTTCTTAGGCTTTACAAGTGTTTAGCCATCTTGTATTCAAATGTGTGTCCTATTTAAAAGACCTAAAAATAGCAGTAGCACATGTGAATGAAAAATAATCTTTTGAGGTTTTCTTCTCCTGTTTAGGTTGTGCTTTATTAGCAAGATCCTTGGATACTGCATCTCTGTTACTGGTCTTTTGTATACCTTGTCTCAGTTGGTTAGATGACTCAAAACAATTTCCTCTAACTTAAAAACCAACTGGTAAATTTGATCAAGGAAGTAATATAATCTGGAAATGATATTGCTACTATATTTTTCAATAGATTAAAATAGTACAGCAAGTTATGTCTGTGAGTCATTTAACATAAATGCCAGCATGTAAACACTGTTGTAGACCAAAATGGAAAAGTAGCAATCTAGTCTTGCCATTAACAAATAGATACTTGTTTTCATAAAAATCAGATTTTTTCTTTAAATAATGTGCAAATTAAAAACTTTGACTCATTCATTATCAGTAAGATATACAATTGAAATGTCAAAAGATAGATAATTTTGTCAATCAAACAATCATTTTGTAAATAAGCACAAAGGAAAAAATTTTTTAAAAATCCAAGGAGCCAAGATTTAATTATTTATTATTTTTCCTCTTGGTGTTAAAAATTATAAATACTGATGAGATTCTATTTGATCATCTGAAAATGAACAGTACTCATGCCCAAGGAATAAAAAGGGCATAGTAAAATAATCAACAATAGAAATACATTAGCAAAACCCATTAGTCATCTTTAATGTGACTATAAGAAGGCAGATAGTGGGTGTATTAATCCACTTTCACACTGCTATAAAGAACTGCCCAAGACTAGGTAATTTATTAAGAAAAGAGGTTTAATTGACTCACAGTTCCACATGGCTGGGGAGGCCTCAGAAAACTTACAATCATTGCGGAAGAGGAAGGGGAAGCAAGTACCTGCTTCACAAGGGGGCAGGAAAGACAGAAGAGTGAAGGAGGAACTTCCAAACACTTATAAAACCATCAGATCTCATGAGAACTCTCTAACTATCACAAAAACAGCATGGGGAAAACCACCCCCATGATCCAATCACCTCCCACCCTAGACAATGAGGATTACAGGTCCCTCCCTCAGCACATGGGGATTACAATCGGAGCCGAGATTTTGGTGGGGACACAGAGCCAAACCATATCACTGGGGTAGGGGTTGAGTGGACATTTGGAAGAAGAGAACAGCACTGGGTTTCCTGATTTCTGAAGGCCTTTAATTTAAAGACAGGCCCCTCCCATCACCTTCCTGACTGATGGAAACCTATACTTTTACTGGCTTGATGAAGAGAACAGATTTCATGGTAACCACAGCAACTAGAAAGTGAGAAGTCCCATAAGAAGAGAACTGGAGAGTGATAGCCCCAAATTCTATGTGTATAAACAAACTTTGTCCAAACTTCAGGTTGACATAAAATACTCATAAGCTGGGAAGATTCCATGTAGCTCAGCAAAGGCTAATAAAATTGAATGGAAATTTTGGCTTCTGCCCACACAGAAGAGGTTGAGTTAAAAGTTCGAATTCAGTCCATTTAACTGCATGATAGACAAAAAAAAGAGGGAAGTGGAAAAAAAAACCTGCAGAGGAATGTAACGGGATGCAGAATCTCTACAATGTATGCTCATAATGTACAGTATATAACCCAAAATCACTAGACATAAAGAATCAGAAAAATGTGGCTCAGATTCGAGGAAAAAGGTAATCGTTAGAGACTGATCCTTAAATAACTCAGATATTAAAGTTAGGAGAAAGACTTTGAGGCAGATTTTATAACTGTCCTTTAACTAAATATTCAAAAATTATAAATCAAGCCAATTAAATTTCAAATAAAACTTATTATATCTCCTGCCTTGAAGAAAATGCTTTCACAATGACCTGAAAGACCAGATCCAAATTCAGAGTTCCTGAAAGGGAATCCTTGTACACTGTTGATGGGAATGTCAATTACTACTCTCATTACAGAAAACATCAGGAAGTTTCCTCAAAAAATTTAAAAAAAAAACTACCAAATGATCCAGCAATTCCACTACTGGGTATATATCAAATGGTTATGAAATTGGTTGTTGAAAAGATATCTGCACTCCCCTGCTCCCTGAAGCACTATTTTATAACAGCCAAGCAATAGAATCAACTTAAGTGTCCATCAACGGATAAATAGATAAAAAGAAAATGTGGTACCTTACACAATAAAACATTATTCACCTTAAAAAAGCAGGAACATCTGTCATTTGTAACAACATGGATGAACCCGAAGGATATTATGTTAAGTGAAATAAACCAGGTATGGAAAGACAAATACCATATAATCTCACTTACATGTGGAATCTAAAAAAGTCAAACTTATAGAAGTAGAGGGTAGAATGGTGGTTACTAGGGGTTGGCTGAAGGTGGCAGGGAGAGGGATTAGTGAGATATTGGTTAAAAAAAAAATTCAGTTAGACAGGAGGAATGAGTTTGGAAGAATTTTTTTGGATTTGCTAGCTTCCTTTTTTTTTTTTTTTATCATACTTTAAGTTCTAGGGTACATGTGCACAATATTCAGGTTTGTTACATAGGTACACACATGCCATGCTGGTTTGCTGCACCCATCAACCTGTTACCTACATTAGGTATTTCTCCTAATGCTATCCCTCCTCCAGTCCCCCACCCCCTGACAAGCCCTGGTGTGTGATGTTCCCTGCCTTGTGTCCATGTGTTCTCATTGTTCAGCTCCTACTTATGAGTGAGAACATGCGGTGTGTGGTTTTCTTCCTTGTGGGAGTTTGCTCAGAATGATGATTTCCAGCTTCATCCATGTCCCCATAAAGGACATGAACTCATCCTTTTTATGGCTGCGTAGTATTCCATGGTGTATATGTGCCACATTTTCTTAATCCAGTCTATCATTGATGGATATTTGGGTTGATTCCAAGTGTTTCCTATTGTGAATAGTGCTGCAATAAACACACATGTGCAGGTGTCTTTATAGTAGCATGATTTATAATCCTTTGAGTATATACCCAGTAATGGGATCACTGGGTCAAATGGCATTTCTAGTTCTAGATCCTTGAGGAATTGCCACACTGTGGAAGAATTATTTTATGAATCTATGACATGTTACTATAGTTAATAACTATGTATTGTATGCTTGAAATTGCTAAGAGAGTTGATTTAAAGTGTTCTTATCACAAAAAAGTACATGAAGTAATGGATATGTACATTAGCTTAATTTAGCCATTTTATAATATAAACATATATCAAAACATATGCCATAAATATATAAAAATTTTGTCAACTAAAAAATTAATTAATTGAAAAACCAAAAACAAGGAATTCTTGAAGTCTTTGAAGTTCTAGGCCAAAATTCAATGGCCCAAGGGAGTGTGGCAGCACCCTGGCTGCATTCATGCAACCTCCTGCCCTTATGCCCCCTATTTCATCCCACACCTCAAGGTGGTCCACATACTTACCTGTGGACATTCCAGCTCACAAGCCTACCTGGGCTGTGTACACCATGGATGGTTTATGCTAAGGAGGACACATGGGGAGAAGTCTATACAAGTCTGGGGGACAGTCTGGGGACCTTTTGTGCAGAGAATACCAAGGATCTGAGTACCCTACTTGTGGTCCAGAAAGAGTCACCAGCTCTGAATGAACATGTTCACTTGGCTCCTTAGGCTCTTGCTACTCAGGAAAGGATACAGCCAGGGGAGACTCAGAATAGATCCTTTTAAGTGTAGGATCCAGGGCAAGAGCTCTTTTGAGAAGGCTAAAGTGGTACAGGTCATAGAAGACGTCGGGCTTTGGAAAAGTTTCCAGCCCTAGATCTTCTACTTACAAGTTATGTGACCTTGGGCAATTCACTTAACTTCTCTCTGCCTCAGTATCCACATCTATAAAATGAGAATAATAATAGTCTCTAGTGTTTTGTAAAGATTAAATGAGATCATGCTCTCTGTGCACAAAATGCTCTCAATTTTAGCTGTTATTATTTTAGTTTTGTGGTTACTGCTATTACCAAACTATTATTGTATTTTCACTGATCTGTAGGATTTATATCTCTGAATGGTTTTAAAGTATAAGCTGTTAACTTTTAAGACCTATATAACAACATTAAAAAAAAAAATCACTCTACCAGCTGAGCTGACAGTGAGCCTTTCAAATTCTTCTTAGCTTCCAGATACCGAATAGTGCACAAGTTCTTGCAAACATCCATACTGAATGAGAGTGCTTACACTTATTGGATGCCTATTAAATGCCAGGCTTTGGGCCTAAGACTCTATATGAAGTATTTCATTTAATGTCTTTATTAAAGCTGTGGATCAGGAACTTCCTCCATCTTACAGATGAGCAAACTGAGGTTCAGAGAGGTTAACATCCAGAAGATCACACTGTTACAAAGGTAGACAAAGGGAGATTCAGATCAAGTGGCTTCCATGATTTTTGATTCAAGTGGTTTGAAAATTGCTACCTATTGTTAGATACCCTTTATTGTGGATATAATTTAAGGAAAGCAATGCTATTCTGCTTTCAGATCCTTTCTGGTCATGATTCCCAGCTCATAGAACATGAATAAATAATTGCATCTTATACATGATGTAAAGGTCCTAATCACCTTTAAATGCACAGCATGGATCTATTTCTTCCTGTCTACACAGGAAGATGCAAAAGCAAACCTCAGGAATTAGAAAATCATGAAGAAACTACTTGAGTAAAAGACAAAGAGATCTAAAAATGAGAGAGAGAGAGAGAGAGAAAGAAGGAGAGAGGTAGCTTTTATCATTGAGAGTGTCTTTGCAGCTGTAGCACACGTAATAATGGTGATCTTAAGCAGGGAAAGAAAATGACAATAAATGTAGTATCACTCCCAACCTTCCCGCTCCCTCCTTTCAATCTACAAGTATTATTTAATCATCAGCTGCTTGTCAACAATCTACTCCTGCAAAAAGTATTTGAAGAAATTACTAAAGAGCGACACAGTGAAGCAACAGTGAACAAGACCCAGAGCATTCCAGAGTTCTGACCGTTCAGAAGGGCAGGCTACACTCAGAAGCTGTGTTAAGTTCCCTTTTATTTATCTATGTTACCTTTTGTCTCTAAAACTCAACAGGCACCATATTCCATCTAGTCTTCTTTATAACTTGTCTACTGCAAACACTCTAACAATTTAACACAGCTTGTCCTGTTTGTTTGGCTTTTGGTTTTGGTTTGCATACCTTGCTAGTCCTACTAGAAGGCAGGCCCCAACATGGCAGGTACTTTACTTCAAGCCACCCTGTTTGCTATATGGTTTCTCACTGTGCCCATGGAATAGTTGAGCTGATACTGAAAGAAGCCAAGTGAAAAAGGCATTTGGTTGAATAAGAAATCAAAAGGAACTGCATCCGATCTTCTTTTCCTGTCCCTCTTGGCTTTCAGATTTTCTCAGAATTCTACATTTACACACTACCTTGCTCACTGTTTATTGCCTTTGTCTCCCACTGCACTGTGAGTTCTAGGACGGAAGCAATCCAGGTTTGTTTTGTTCACCCTTGTTTTCTCAGAATACAACACAGTGGTCTGATTCATAGTGAGCACTTAGCACTGAGCACTTATTTGTTGAATCGAGTGAATGGATGGGTAGCTGGATGGATGGATAAAAGGTGTCAGATGATCTCTTCTGTATGCAGATTTCTGGATTCCTTGAAGCCCTACAAGTGCAGCATAACAGAGGAACGCGATGTCTTCATTCTGCTGTGATCATGGGTGGAGCAGATGGGAATTTTTCAAACAGAAGGATATTTAAGAACTGTTTTTAGGACTACAGGGAGTGAGAAAGAGTGGGCTGGGCTAATGACCGGACAGGTGGGAACCAGCATAGTCAATAGAGGCTTTAATTCAAACAGCTTCAAATTACATATTTACTAAATCCTGACTGTGCTGCTATTTGGGTCATGAGACCTTGAGTGAATTTTTTCTTCTCCCTATATTTTTCTTAAAGTTGTTTAACGAGTTTGCTTTTTGAACTGGAAAAAGAAAAGTCATATTCAGATTATTTATTAAACACCTAATGTATGCTTAATTTTGTGAGAGACAGAATTGAGGAGACACAGAGAAAGAAGGCAAGAGGCATGGTTCCTACCAAAAAGGAGCTTACAATTTAGGTTTAGACTTAGAAGAGTCAAAAGCTATATTTAGTTGTATGTATTGCTAAGATCTCTGCATGAACTTCTCTTCTTATATCAGCATTGGTATCAAATTGGTGCAAACTCAGTGTGGTATTTTAGGAGCTGCAGAACACAGGCAAACAGCCAAGGAATCTCCCTCATGTTTGCAAAACTGAAAGGCAGACTATTCAGATTTGTAAAGAAAATCTGGGGCATATTACTTGCAGTTTCTAGGGGTGATGAGAGTTCTTGAAAAGAGATTATCATGATTAATGGTTTCTTAAAAGATGTGACTGCTTTTCTGGTTTTTCTAAACAAAGTTCTTTGAGAGATATTCTCATTTTTCCAGTGAAACTTATGTTAATTGATATTGAATTGGCAGTTTTAAAATCCATGGCACATTTGACAAGTTCTCTGTCTTAGACCTAGCAGAAGCCCAAGGGTGTCTAGGGAGTGGCAGGATAATACATTGGTACTTTGAGAGAAGGAAATACAGTTGGAGAGAGAGCAGTGCAACCATACCAAGAATCTTTCTACATAGATGAAGCTGGAAACCATCATTCTCAGCAAACTAACACAAGAACAGAAAACCAAACACCGCATGTTCTCACTCATAAGTGGGAGTTGAACAATGAGAACACATGGACACAGGGAGGGGAACATCACACACTAGGGCCTGTGGGGGGGTGGGGGGGCCTAGGGGAGGGATAACATTAGGAGAAATACCAAATGCAGGTGACAGGTTGATGGGTGCAGCAAACCACCATGGCATGTGTATACTTAGGTAACAAACCTGCACGTTCCGCACGTGTACCCCAGAACTTAAAGTATAATTTTAAAAAAATGAATTAATATGCCAGCAAGTCTCAAGCTATTGTGATTGCAGGGGACATTTCTGTGGTGGCAGCTGCTAACTAATGCTTCAGAAAGCTACGTTGAGTCAATTGGATAATATTTGCTAAAGATAGATGTGAAATATCATAGATCACCACAAAAACAGCAATTGAAAATCCTAAAGAATTGAGAAGTGATATTAACATAGCAGTCTACATCTTCCAAATTGATAAATAAGAGTCGCAAACTTCTGTGAAAAAAAACTATCCATAAAGGGAGGAAATTCAGGCCTTTGTTTCCTTAGCAATAGAGTCTATTTATGCAATTCTCTCTCGGGTCTTCAAGGAAGGTGAGCAGAGGTAAGACTATGGTAGAGATGAAAAATAAAGGACACTGAGAAATGGATTATCTCTGACTCTACACATCTCATGGGACATGCTAAGTCAGTTTCTCCTTTTGTTATTGGGATCAATCATGACCATACTGTTTGAATCTAAATATTTACAGTCCTATTGACAGAAATGAGTAACTGAACTGAAATGATTTCTCACAATAGAAAGCATAAGTGCATATGTGTCTAAAGAACATTTTTAATATATGATAGCAAGTCATGAGAGCAAAATCATGCCTTCATCACAGAGGAGAAATCATGTTTCTTGTTTGCTATAGCAATGGGACCCATCCATGGGTCAAAAGGCAGAATCAGCCTTTTAGACACACTCATGGAACACCTTTACATCTGGCATGTGAAGATACTAGTCTATTTTGATTCTCTTAATGCTGTTAAAATGTATGTTTTCATAGCTAGGGATTCAAACCACAGTTTTTTTTGTTTTGTTTTTAGGTTATATCTGCTAGAAAAATAAAGCATCTAAAGGGAATTGTGTTTTCCTAACTTTGGTCTTATAAAATTAGAGGATAATAGTCAATGATAGCTGGTTTCACCTAAAATTTACTCACTCTACTTTGAAAATATTGGACCCAGTTAGGGACAAGAAAGGATTGGTTTTTGTGTTGCTTTGTTGTTGCTGTTTAGCTGCTTAGTTGTTTTGATTTGGTTGAATTTGAAAAGAGGTTAAGAGGAAAATATGTGAATGTTTGGGGTTCCTAAAAACAAGTGAATCTTGCCCTGTTTGGTAGCCGAAGGGAGAATCTGATCCTTCTAATCCCAGGGACAAAGTTAGCACTTGCTTGTTACAAAATAAATGGAGGCCTGAGGCTGGGCGTAGTGGCTCACGCCTGTAATCCCAGCACTTTGGGAGGCCAAGGCAGGCGGATCACAAGGTCAGGAGATCGAGACCATCCTGGGTAACACGGTGAAACCCCGTCTCTACTAAAAATACAAAAAATTAGCCAGGCGTGGAAGCGGGTGCCCATAGTCCCAGCTATTCAGGAGGCTGAGGCAGGAAAAGGGTGTGAACCCGGGAGGCGGAGCTTGCAGTGAGCCCAGACTGCACCACTGCACTCCAGCTTGGGCGACAGAGCGAGACTGCATCAAAAAAAAAAAAAAAAAAGAAGAAGAAAGAAAGAAAGAGAGAGAGAGAGAAAG